>NC_056739.1:923884368-923911868 GCF_019279795.1 Protopterus annectens
TTTGGTAAGATTTATTACATGTGATCTGTAGTGAGCAGTGAATGCAGCAGAAGAGACCCTGGAGAGGTGGGAGATATGTCTCAGAGAGAAGAGGAATGAAGGTCAGCAGGGACTAAGACAGAATATATGTGTGTGAATGAGAGGGAGGACAGAGGAATGGTGAGGGGATGCAGGAGTAGAGGTGGTGAAGGTGAATGAGTTTAAGCACTTGGGACCAACAGTCTCAGAGTAATGCAGGTGAGTGTGGGAAGAGAGGTGAAGAGAGAACAGGCAGGATGGAGTGGTGAGAAAAGTGTCAGTGATGACTCGTGACAGATGACGTACACAGTAAGAGTGAAAGGGAAGGCTCACAAGAGGGTAGTGAGACCAGCTATGTTATAATGGTTGAGACAGTGGCATTGACAAAAAGGCAGGAGTCCGAGCTTGACGTGGCAGAGTTGAAGATGTTAAGATTTGCAATTAGGTGTGATGAGGATGGACAGATTGGGAATAAGTATATTAGAGGGTCAGCTCCAGGCTGGAAGCATATGTTTGGAGAAAGCCAGAGAGAGATAAGATTACATTGGTTTGGACATGTGCTGGAGGAGGATGCAGAGTATATTGGGAAAATGGTATAAGGCGGATGAAGCCGCCAGGCATAACAGGAAAAGAGGAAGGCCTAAGATGAGATTTATGGATGTGGTGAGAGAGACATGCAGGCGGTTGGTGTGACAGAGCGTTACTTATGATGGAAGATTGGGTAACCACAATGGAACAGTTGATCTGCTGTGCAACTTCCCCAATCGAGCGTTTTGTGTGCAGGGTAGCTTATGGGGTTTGTAAGCGTTTCTTGTGCGCTTCTGTGCTATGGCGTGCTTTTGGACAGGTGTACCGTTGTCTTTGCCGATTGCCCGATTGTGGTTTGTCACGGCATGTGTAGTCGCGGTTTTCGAACTTTATGCGTGTCAAGTGGATTTCGCTTGACTACCCGTCGCGTTTTCAAGGCGTCGGCTGCCATCAAGTAGACCCTATCTAGTATATATATATATATATATATATATATATATATACATATATATACATATACAGGTGCGTGTGCGTGTGTGTGTGTGTGTGTGTGTGTGCGTGTGTGTGTGTGTATATACGCATATACAGTATATATATAGGTGTTATATATATATATACAGTATATAGCATATATGTGCAGGTGCATGTGTATATATATATATATATATATGTATGTATGTAATATATACATATATATATATATATATATATTACGCTGGCTGCTGCTGCTGCTGGCTACATACACACATATATATATATATATGTGTGTGTATATACATATATGTTGCACACACACACACATATATATATATATATATATATATATATATATATATATATATATATATATGTATATATATATATATATATATATATATATATATATATATATATATATATATATATATATATATATATATATATATATATATATATATATATATATATATATATATATATATATATATATATATATATATAGATATATATATATATATATATATACGTGTCTGTGTGTGTGTATATATATATATCTATGGATCTACTTCAGATTGCCGATGTTTCAAAATGCCGACATCCATATGGCCGACAGTTAGAAACACCGACAACATGAAAGAGTAGTGCAATCTAATACAAACAGTGTTGGGCAGAGGGGCAAGCCCCCCTTCACCTCCCACACCCCCCGCTACTTAAATATTCTTACTCCAAGATCGCACTACAGTGCGGAAAGGGGAATCTCCCAGTTCCACACTGTAGCATTATTTCTGCTATCATCTGTCAGCCTTTCAGATGTTCGATCATATGGTGTCGGCCATATGGTTGTCGAACATTTGAAATTTCGATCAAATGAACGGCTTCCATATATATATATATATATATATATATATATATATATATATATATATTGTGGTTTTCACATGACAGGAATATTTCTATATATTATTGAGAATTATATATATGATGTTGAGAAAATACCTGTTTTATATTTTATATGCACAACATTGTGGGATAAATTGCATGACTGTACTGACCCTTTAAGGGAGAGAACTCGAATGTCTCAGTGAATGGTTTCAGGTGTAGACCTTCACCTATTTAAGTGAAAGCACGAAAGAGACAGCACACTGAATGAAGAAAAAGAGAGAACAGATATGATGGAGGGATGAACTGAGCCCAGACCACTGGTTCTGGAATGAAGCAAGCCCAGAAAGATTTGACATCCAGTGTAAGTGTTCTGGCAATGAGCTTTGTTTATAGCTTCGAGGAGAAACTGTTTTCAACAAGCGAGAGACTTTTCTGTGTAGTATGTAAATAGTCAGTACCAGAAAGATTTTTTCATTTTACGAAGAGCATAGCAAAGTTTTATTTTATTGGCGATAGCAGCCTGGCATTTTGTGCTTTGACAATAAAACTTCTGTTTTTATATAAAGCCCCAGGCAGATACGGCTTAAATTCCACACTGGTGCATGCAGCAGGCAGTTAAAAATGTCATACTTCACACTTGCCGTTATCCTGAAGTCTGATCCTGCCTGTTGATGGTAAGCAAACTGTCTGTATGACACTGGAGCATTCTTTCCTTGTGCTTGCGATATGTAGTATTGCCAAAACATATCTGGGTCATCCAGAAGTCCTGAGAGGTGTGCCACGATTTTCTTGCTGAAAGGTGCTTGGGCAAGAGTAAATGGGAAGGAGCCATAATGGTTGTTGGATTTTGCTAGTAGATTAATTTGTACCCTTGTGGCAGTATGTTTGTAGGCAGAAAGTCCATTCTCAGAAATCTGTGGAGGTTGTATATATACATGAGGAAGTGTTATCCCCTTGCACAGGTCAAAAATCAGACAGAAATTAGGAAAACATTACATTCTGTGGTGTTAGTCCCATACATTATCCGTGATGTAATAATTGGAGAGGACTTCCCTTATTTCAAAAGGTTATGTAGACAGTAGGAAGGTGAAGAACACTTCTGATCAAATGCTTCTCTGGCTTAAATGGGTTATGCTAAGCCAACTGCCTATAAGCCTCTGACCAGTTTGAGTAAGAGGAGACAGGAATTCCTGACCTATAATTGCATATAAGTCAAGGAGCAATAACAGACCATGATTAAAAGCTGAAGGCCCTGGAGGGATTAAAGGCTGAAGGGACTGGAGGAATTGGTATGGATAAATGTGCAGGATGAAGGTGACCATGGTCAACTCATTCTCTGAAGATCAACCTACAGAAAGGAGTAACTGTGGGGAAAGACTAGGAAACCCAGAAAAAAAAGTAAAGACATGTTACCTTAGAAACTGGAGAATGACATACTCGCTAAAGGAACTCCAATAAGAAATAGGAAGGGACTCCTGAAAGAAAATGAAGATCCCTGAGACAGATGATGAAAGTGAGGGCCACACAGATAATTGATGCGAGTTACCCTTTCTTAGGATGAAATGGGATATGGCGACCCCATTACCTGTCATAGTAGGGAAAGAGGATCCAAAACGAAGAGGATCCTGGTCTGCCTGACCACAAAGTTGTCTAGCTGAATTTTAAGAAGGCACAATGGGAGGATGAGAATGAGAAAAGGTAGAAAGAATACATGCAGGGTGGTGTGGAAAAAACTATTGCAGGAGTCCTTGTATTGTGCTGTTAATTTGAACTGAAGCATGGCCTGTTTTATAAGGTAAAAAATATAAAGAGGAAATTGTATATCGGTTACTGCTTCCAAAAACTTACAGGAACACAGTATTAGATGGCAATCTGATTATAGATACAAACCAAAGCCTGAGTTCTGACAAGGTTTTATTGGCTGGGTATCCCAAAAGAGAAGGAGAACTTTATACCAGCAATATCCATAATGGGAATCCCATTAAGAAAGATTGCCGTGGATATTATTAAACCCTTGAAATCGGTGCGAATGATGCTTAACACCTGGAGAGTAGTATGAAAAGTATTTATTAGAAAGAACTGGTAAAACCATGATCATATAAATAAAACATATATGAAATACAAAAATATTATATATTCATGGTTTTATCAGTTCTTACTAAAAAGCAATGTCTTTCGGCTTTTCCCGGTTAGGGGTCACCACAGTGGATCATTGGCCTGCAGATTGATTGGCACTGGTGTTTTTATGGTGTCAAGTTGCCAGTCCGGCACCTAACCTTCACAGAAGGCACACATATACACACATGCACCTACCTGCATGTCTTTAAAATTCACTTGACCGCGGGGAGAACGTGCAGACTCCGCACAGAAGGCAGTCCAGATGAGAATCAAACTGGAGAACCTCTTACCAGTTCTTACTAATAAACATTTTTACACCATTCACAAACGAAAAACAAGAAACCAAACTACTGAAAAGTAGGCGAGGATGAACGCAATGAGAACCAGCAAACTGACAATAAAATAAAAGAAACTTGCATTTATTAGTAAGCGCTTTCGGTGTGGATCAGTGCCTCACCTTCATCAGACTGAAACAAAGTGAAAATCAATTAACATTCTTTATATAGAAAAAATCTAACAATCAATGAATTAAAACCTAAATTAGTGAACCCAGTTAATTCTTAAAAGGGAAAGCCTTCGTGCACATTCTTCAAGTAATATACTGGTAAGATACACTGTTTTTAACTTGAAGTCATGTGCAAACATGAACACATTTCCTTTATCTTGTTGAATTAGTTAAAAATAAAAAGCAGCAATACATATTAATTCAAAAAATCCATAATAGTTACCATAAATAAAAACGACATCAAGCCTTATAGCTAGTTGACTAAGCTAGCAATAGCAAAATTAATGATGAAACTAACTATAAGTTAGTAAATTTAAATAAACAATATATAGTAAAAATCAATTAGTTAATTATTATGTATAAATATCTATCGCCGATGTAGTTACTAATAAATGAATATATATATATATATATATATATATATATATATATATATATATATATTATATATATATGTGTATATAAATATAAACCTAATAATCTAATAAGATATAAATAAGTAATAATAATTAATAGTGAATAAATACAAATACATCATTATATATGCCATTATGTATAAATATTAGATAAAACAGTACCTTTCAAATAATCATCTCTTAAGGGCATGCAATTTCAAAACACATTTAATAGATAGATTTTCATTCAGCCCTGGTGGAATGGACGCCCCTGTTTTTATTTGCCAAATAAGCTATTCAATTTCTAGTAAAATCTGCCAAGGGCCTCCTCTAATATCATTATCTCGATGTTGTAACACTAAAAATTAAATAAAATTAAAAAATATGTCCAGGGTATTCTAAAATGTGTTTAGCCAAAGTGTTTTTAATGTCCCCCTTGTTAATGGCATAAAAATGTTCGTACATGCGCTGTTTGAGTTTCCTTTCAGTTTTGCCAATGTAATATGCATTACATTGGCAACATAAGGCTGCATAAACCACACTTTTTCTATCACGGGTATTTTCAGCCTTTACTTAGTGGGTTACAGCAACAGCCCATGCCAATGGAATCTTTATTGGATAACAAGAATAATAGGGTTTACATGACCAGCTTCTTATCGTGCTTTCCTAGATTATGTATTTATCAGGGATATTATAAATAAAAATTGGAACATCATTAGAGAAGAATTAACATTGATTAAAACATTAGCTGAGAAACCACGTATTACATACAGGAGAGGGCTTAACTTGAAAGCATTACTTGAGAAAAAGACAAGAGTCCCAGATAGTAGGGTTAAAGGTATGTTCAAATGTGGTACTTGCCCTCAGTGCAAACACATATTTGAAGGGACTAGATGTATAATTAATAACAAAACATACATGATTGGTTCAAGATTCAATTGTGATAGCAAAAGTGTGGTTTATGCAGCCTTATGTTGCCAGTGTAATGCATATTACATTGGCAAAACTGAAGGAAACTCAAACAGCGCATGTACGAACATTTTTATGCCATTAACAAGGGGGACATTAGAAACACTTTGGCTAAACACATTTTAGAATACCCTGGACATATTTTAAAATTTTTAGTTACAACATCGAGATAATGATATTAGAGGAGGCCCTTGGCAGATTTAACTAGAAATTGATGAGCTTATTTGGCAAATAAAAACAGGGGCATCCATTCCGCCAGGGCTGAATGAAAATCTATCTATTAAATGTGTTTTGAAATTGCATGCCCTTAAGAGATGATTATTTGACAGGTACTGTTTTATTTAGTATTTATACATAATGGCATATATAATGATGTATTCATATTTATTCACTATTAATTATTATTACTTATTTATATCTTATTAGATTATTAGGTTTATATTTATATACATATATATATATATATATATATATATATATATATATATATATATATATTCATTTATTAGTAACTACATCGGCGATAGATATTTATACATAATAATTAACTAATTGATTTTTACTATATATTGTTTATTTAAATTTACTAACTTATAGTTAGTTTCATCATTAATTTTGCTATTGCTAGCTTAGTCAACTAGTTATAAGGCTTGATGTCGTTTTTATTTATGGTAACTATTATGGATTTTTTTAATTAATATGTATTGCTGCTTTTTATTTTTAACTAATTCAACAAGATAAAGGAAATGTATTCATGTTTGCACATGACTTCAAGTTAAAAACAATGTATCTTACCAGTATATTACTTGAAGAATGTGCACGAAGGCTTTCCCTTTTAAGAATTAACTGGGTTCACTAATTTAGGTTTTAATTCATTGATTGTTAGATTTTTTTCTATATAAAGAATGTTAATTGATTTTCACTTTGTTTCAGTCTGATGAAGGTGAGGCACTGATCCACACCAAAAGCGCTTACTAATAAATGCAAGTTTCTTTTATTTTATTTTTACACCATTCTCCAGATGTTGATTGTCATTCGCACTGACTTTGAGTGGTTCTTAGTCCGTAGTACCTTGCATGCCTCTGATTCCTATGGTTACATATTGTTAAACCCTTAGTAAGGTCCAGCAATAAATTCCAGTACATAGTGGTAGTTTTAAATGATGCCAGTAAGTTTACACAGGTGATTCCTCTTAGAAAGGTGGACACTAAAGCCATAGCAAAAGAGCTAGTTATATTGTTCCCCAGGGTGGCAATACCAAAAGACATACTTACAGACCCCCCCCCGGTATGTCTAAGATCATGTACCATTTCTATTAGTGCTTTAAAGTGATGCAGCTTACAACTTCTATATATCATCCACAGATTGAAGTCATCATATAGATTTTTAATAGGACATTAAAGTGAATGCTACATAAAGTCATGGAGAAAGATGGAAAAATTGGGATCAGCGTTTACCATCTCATATTTGCTCTTCAGAAAGTATTCCAGGCTTTGACAAAATTTAGTCCTTTTAAATGTTTCTATGGTAGACAATCCTGTGTGTTAATGATTACTACCAAAAGAGACATAGGAGGAATGAATAACCCTTTTAAGAGCACCTTAAAGCACTACAATAGTCTACATGGCAGACTATAATTGAATAATACAAGTGTTTGGGAGCATATGGTGAGAGCAGAAGCCAATCAACAAGAAATATGCTTGGAGCAGCAAATTTCAAGTCAGATACCAAATTCTGGTCCTAGTGCCCTCAGATGAAATAAATTTCTGGCCATATATCAGGGACTCTTTGAAACATTTTTGAGAGAGTGAATGAGGTAAAGAACCAAATTTAGCAAGTTGTGAAAAGATGCCCTGTTCATATACGCCACATGAACATTTTAAAACCTTGGAGGAAGATAGAAGTTGCTATGGTGAATGTGACAACAGAGATTAGGGACCAAAATAAATAAAGAGGGCTGACATCTTTACCTAAAGTAAAAATGGATGACACCCTTTCCAAATCCAAAAAGCAACAGGCGTGGGAGTGTTTTTTTTTTGTTTTGCATGAGTAAAGATCTCTTTTCAGAAGTTCATGACAGGGCTATGCTCATTAAACACTTGCTCAAACTCATCTTGAAGCCTTCTGGATTACCTGAATCTCAGAAACAGGCATTTTGGGAAGAGATACAAAAAAGGCTGCAACTGGTAGTAATCAGAGTCTAATAGTGAATGGAATAGCCCAACAGTGTCAGTCCTGAAGCTGAATGGAACTGTTCAGTTTTGTAATGATTTTTGAAAACTTAACTGTATCTCTAAATTTGATATCTACCCAATACCCTTGGTGGATGACTCAACACTGAATAGAGAAGTCTAGATTCCTGACTATCCTGCATTACTTGGGATCTACCTGTAATGTAAAGGACATCAGGCCTTTCATATGCCAAGTGTTTCAGAGCATAGCTACAGTCTTTAATTATGCTGGCTGTACTAATGAGCCCAAAAATGATAAAACAAGTCATGTCTGCAGCTAGTAATGTCTGAGTCTGGTTTTGTCTTGAATACATTAATAAAAAACTGTAAAAATTAGTAAAAGGTCATTATGAATTCAACAGTCAGTGAGGAAGGAAGGTATGTATTTGCTTTTTTTTCAGATGTAATATAATATCAGCATAAGACACTACACATTTCTACATTCCAGTAGTTAAACATTGTTTTCAGTGAATAGCTGTATAACAGAAGTGTAATATAAAGTAGTGCAGACATCTTTACTTTATGACTTTCACGTGGTTTAAGCCAGAGATTGTAACGCAGATGCTGCCGTGGCTATTAAACCCAGTTGAAAACTACTGTAATCTGTTTGAATTAAGTCTACAGTATAATGAATAAATACTGTAATAAGTCAAGGTACTTTAGATGAAGCAGTAATTCATTGCTTTGTATATCTAAGCACTCATCTCACTAATATTACCTACCTTCTAATTCTGCATTCATTTGCCAGTAGAAGCTTGGACTAACTTTAGTACTGTATATCAAATAAATCAATAGGACAGTACATCAGCTTGTATCAAATAAATATAGTAAATTCCATCATTTCAAACATTTGCACGTTTATTTTGAAATATAGGGTTATTTGAGCTTTTAGAAGAAACAAAGATAAGTTACTTTTAAGGTACAGCCCTGGCTCTGTGTATAATTTACCCAGCATGCTTTTAAAAGCATATGTGTTCATTCACATTTTGTACAGGAAGACAAAAGTAATTATCTGCACTCTGCTAATAGGTGGGTAAAAAAATGTTGCTCTGCTACCTGGAGATCTGTAGAGGTTTGAAAGTGACAGTCCAAATTATAAACATTGCATAGGTGCACAAATCACAAGCTCTGCATAGATGTTGTTCATATTAATCACGGCTGCAGTAGCCTAAGCTATATGGGCTATATCCAGCACTGGAGTAACAGACGGCCAGCCTCCAAAGTTTCAGGGCACCTTCCAGGTGCTGAAACCGTTAGTCAGCTCAAGCAGAGCTGTCTAATAAGGCAGGTTTGGGTGCCAAGCCCTTCAGAGCTTTCCTGATGAGAGTGTCCCTCTCTAGGCTTCAGTGGGTCAATGCTCTGCTTGTGCTGTCCCCCGCCTGTCCTACAGCACATGCTTTCTCAGGTGTTTGTACAAACAGTTCTTTCTTCCCAGGTGAGATGAGGTTTTTATTCAAAAATGTTTCTGGTGCCAAAGAAAGAAATTGCCTGCAGAGCAGTTCTGGACCTTTCTTTCCTAAACCAGAACCCTTTAACAGCTAAGAACTATTTTAATTGTACATCCAAAGGGGTGGTTTACTTAGCTTTCTGTCAAGAGTGTTCAGCCTAGTGTGTGGTGACAACAAAGAGACAGTTAAAAACTAGGGTCTGCAAACACCATTATGAAATTTCTAAATGTGTGGAAACTAATGCACTTTATAAGTATTTGAAAGACTGTCCTAATCGGATATTTTTATTTTGGGTGTTAGAGCAAGTTGAACCAAACTGAGGGGTGGACAATGGGAAACTTTATTGGAGTACCGTGAATTGTTATGGCAACCGTGGTTAAATGCAGGGACACCCCCAGAGCTTACTGGGCAACTTTCTCTGGGTCCTGTATAAAAATGAAGGCTGCTAAGTTGCAATGGAAAATCCATATAAATTTTGTTTCAAATGAAAAATGTTTTTAAGAATAAGTGTAAATTGTGAAAATGTTGTTTGTATGTTTTTTAAAAAAATATGTGCTTTTATTAATGTTATTTTGCTGTGAATTTTGTATTAATTTGAAGAATGCTAGTTTGGATTTTGTAATGACAGGAAATTATGTAAAATTGTTGGCCAGTGATTGTTCTTTATTTGTGGAATGACTAGTATAAATCAAGTGGAAAGCTGACTGCCTTTATTATATGAAGTCTTCTAGTAAGAGGAAAGCACTAAATTCTATGGAATAAAAATTTAAGATATACTGCTGGTGCTGGTGCTTTATTGTAGTGTGTTCTCAGACTTGGAGCTGTTTACTAGGGTCTGTTTCATTTCTTAGTAGTGTTTATCTTGGTTCCAGTCTTATTTTGATTTTAATGGCTTTATTTGGGTTGATAACTCTCTGAACTGCCTTTGGTCCCCAGAACCACATCAAGTCATTATGGACAACACCACACTGATGCCCCTGGGATATGGTACATAAACAAGCAAGTGGGAACCAAGTCTTAACCCTATGCAGACTGTCCATGTTAGCTTGGGATATAGCTTCACAGCACAGTCTCATTCTACAGGCTTCCTACATTCTGTTAGATAAAAACTGTGTGGCAGACAAGCTAAGCAGGACAAAGACAGACTATCACAAATGGAAACTAGATCAAGGGATCTTCCAAGAATTGATCCATCTGTGGAGAGTTCTTCTAGTAGACCTTTTTGTCTCCTCCCTGAACAATCATCTGGCAAAATTCTGCTCCATGCAAAAAGACCTGGAAGGTTCATAGGTGTTTACTAGGCTAATGACCACAAGGTCCTTTTTAAGTCTAGCCATTGATATATGTAAACAGGGGTTTGGGAAATTAACCATTTACAGGTTGTGTGTACATTACAGACATAGGTGCCAAATCAGGGTTGAATTTCTGGTTTCCCATCCAGTTGTCCAAGTTGCACTTGAATTGGATTAGGGAGGAACTCTGCTTCACATGCATGGGGAGCCTGTTCCATAGATGTGGTAGTCTCTGGGATACATACCTATCTCTCCATCAGGACCTATTTATATCACAGGCAATGTTTAAGTCTTTAGAACAGGTAATTCTGGTGCTGTTTATTTTGTGGATATGCAGGAGGTCCATCAGAGTGGGGTCTGACAACGCCCTGTATGTCAGACATAGATCTCCCCTCAAAAGCCTTTAGGAGACAGAATACAGGGATAGGGCCTTGGGCGGTTTGCATAGGACATTTTACTTAAGCCCTGTACTCTTTTAGTGAGGAACCTCTGTGGATGTTCCAGTTGTTGGATATGCCTGGTTAGGTACATACCAAAGGGGGCATTATACTCAAATTATACATCTAATGAATGCGGAATACAGTGGAACAATGACTTCCTTGGACTTAGATGCCATATATTTGTTTATAAGTTGACAGTATAGAATGATTTCCTCACCACTATAGACAAATGATGGTCAAAGGCTAGATTACTATCTATGTGTGTCCTAATTCCCTGACTACTGGGTCAACTCTAAGGGGTGTCTTGTCAATATGATAGTTACCAGGGATGGATGACTTCCCAAAGGATACTATTATGCATTTCTTTACATTTAGTTTTAGTCCATGGCTCTGACACCAGTTGTTTGTCTGTGTCAACCCCTCCTGGAGAACATTTGTCAGTGTGAGATTCAATGACAGCTCCTAATTTAAAATCATCTGGAAATTTAGTCAGCCAGAGACCACTGACATTGGCCTTGACTTCTGAGAAGTAAATGCCAAAAAGAAGACAAATGTTTTTCCTTTTCCTTGGACAGAAATGTTCCTGTATGCTTTTCCACCCTTTCCACTGATTACCAGGGTACTTCTGAAAATTCAGAAGGAGTCCCCCAAGATCGATGTAGTGAATCCCCTCTGGCCCAGGCAACGGTGGTTCTCCTTCTTTTAGAATCGGCCAAGGACAATTACCACAAGCTTCCTCACAGACTGGATCTACTCACACATGAGCAGGGGTGTTTGACACATCCTGACTCCAAACAACTTCAATTGACTGACTGTATGATAGGGTCTTAATAACTTTAAGGCACCTGTTTACTGAGGATATGCAGCAGATATATTAGCAAATAGAAAAAGGTTTTCTAGTTGGTGCCAACAATATAACCAGCACCCATTCAGGGCTAGTGTTTCTCTGGTTTTACAATATTTGTGTAAGTTATTTTCCTATGGCCTGCCTTACTCCTCTATCAAAGTTAATTTTTTGGCCATTTCAAGCATATCTACCCATGGATCCTGGTCTTTCAGGGGATTCCCTTGTCAAAATGTCTTTGAAAGTGGTATTGCACAAGAGACCTGCATGAAAACAGATGACTCCTCCTTGGGATCTTAATCTTATGTTTGCAATGCTAAGACATGCTCATTTGAATCAACTCATCTGGTTGATTTGAAGTTCTTAACACAAAAAACAGTTTCACATGTTGCTCTGACCCCTGCAGGAATAGTATCTGAGTTGCAGGCGATTATGGTAGGTCAACCTTATCTCATCTTCCACAGAGACAAGCTTTCCTTGAGAACTAATCCTTCTTTTATGCCCAAAGTGGTATCTGAGTTTACTTTAAGCCAAACTATCTATCTCCCTGTGTTCTTCCCTGAACCCCAAAATGAGGAATAAAAGGTAATTTACACCTTGGATATTTATAGACAATCAACTCAGGTATTGTCTTGACAGAAAAAAATCTTTCAAAACATTCAATAAATTGTTCATTTCTTGTGAATGTAAGAAGAGGGGACAACCTGTATCAAAGCAGACTATTTCCAAATGGTTGTCTTAGACAGACAATTGCCTTTTGTTATTCGCACCACAATAAAACTATTTCAGGCAGAGTCAATGCACATTCTACCAGGGCCTCGGGTCATCTATGGCTTTTTGGAAAGGGTTGGATTCTAGAAGTATTCTAGAAGCAGCAACCTGTCCTGCTCCTCTGTACATACTTTTGCAAAACATAAGCTAGATTTCTTCTCCAGGTCTTGGTCAGACTTTGCTAGGACCATTCTCCAATTACCCCTGACCCTTCTACTTCTACCATCCAGCTGTTTTAAGGTATGGTAATCTACCCATATAGCTTAGGCTACTGCAGCAGTGATCAAAATGATGAACATTGTACATTTTTGTAAGTAAACTTACCATAACAGTAGATGTTTGAATGATCATGGCTACAGTAGTCATTCCCTCCCCCATGCCCCTGTTATTTTTTGTGTGTGTGTTTTTTATGCCAGGATGCTGACATTTATTTTCTGTTGTTCCTAGCAATGTTCTGTCAGGGCTCAGCCTCCCTCTCTCAGTTAGCATGAAAGTTCTGAAGGGCTTTGCACCTAGACCAGTCTTTTTAGGTAGCTCAGCTCGAGCTGACTAACAGTTCGGGCATGTAGAAGATGCCTCGAACTTTGGAAGCTGGCTGACTGTTATGTTCTTGGCAGGATATAACTTGCATAAATAAGGCTAATTCAGCAGCAATCATTCAAATGTCTTCTGACATGTTAAGTTTACTTACACAACTGTACTTTATTGCATTTAGAATGCAAGGGAAACTTAACATTAAAACTGAATATTTAACATGGAATCTAGTTCCAAGACAATGGCAGGTCTTAACTGTGACAGAGCAGGTCCAAGTCATCTACTTACTGCCTTATACTTAACCAGCAGTGAATTAAATAAAACATATTCTAAATAAATTTGTAGTCATTTCTTTGGTCCAAAATGCAAAAAAACGTCCAATGCAGCAAATTAAAATGAAAATGTGAGTATCCATCTATGAAATATTCAGAAAAGATAAGACCTGCACTTTAGCTGTTTTTTAGTAGCTGAGCAAATCCTAAGTTATATAACTTCTTCTAAATTGTTCCTTCTTTTTTACTACACCATTAACACAATACAAGTATTTCAGGGTTGGGACTAAGGGGGGTTCTGTAGGTATAACCCATGTATGTCATAGAACGTGGTGCAAAATTTGAACAGATCTGTAATTTAATAAGTCAGGTGTGTTGCACATCCATGTGCTCTGACTACACTCAGGTTCCCCGAATTTAGTTAGTGGTTCAGGTATTGGGCAGGGGATATGGGATCCGCATAATGCAAATTGAGATAGCCTGGGGGAGATGGAATTTTTGTCCTGTGATTATTTTGATGCATGTAAACATAGGTTTGCAGAAGAAATGGCCATAAATGAAGCCATGGGCTTGGCCTACTAAGCCAATGATGGCAGCCCTCATTACCATGTAAATTTGAGCACGCATGAGCAGGAGGAGTGCACAGCAGGTCTTAGTGATGTGGATGAGTATATCAGCCACTAATGGGTACGGTTACAGAATAGCCATCGACTCATTTAGCACCCAGGGCTGCTCCCTGATCTGGTGCCACTCAGTGCTAAGGGGCAAGAAAAAAAATTCCTTCTCTAATTTGACACTTCTTCATGTCCTAATGTCCAAGCACTCAACTTGTCCCTCTATCAAGTTTATGTGATAAGCAAAATGAAAAATGAGGATCTGCACATTAAGCCCCCCTAAGATCATGTACCCAGGGAGGCTTTCCCATTCACCCCTCTCTAGTTACATTTCTGAGTTAGGGCCTTAATCAGGAAAAATTCCTGATGGCTGCCAAAATGACATCTTCTGTATTCATCTCTCAGCATACTTGAACTTCACACCCGACTTTAAAGGCAGGCAAACTAGGCAGGCCACCTAAGACACTGCTGTGTTAAGGGATGCATTTTTAAGGTTTGTTTTCTTTTTCAACTTATTGTGCATTTTTTTACATATTTTATGGAATTAGTGCTCACTCACCAAGCAGTGATGACTGTAAAATGAAGTACGGGGCAGGAGCTCCAACAGATGGTAGCAGAGCGACATCCCCGTCTTGTGTTTTATCTAGTCTCATTAATGTGCCATATGATCACATTACAAAGAGTCCCCCCCCCCCCAGTCTTTTCCTTGCTCTTCCAAATCAGTGAGAAGCATCCTGGCCTCCCCAAGATGGATAGGAGGTAGTGTTTTTTCGTCTGGTGAATGATGACTTTTTTTACTTTGTGCTTCATTTTAGTTCTTGCCGTGGATGAGAAGAGGAGAATCATTGATATTACTAGTCGATTTCAAAAGCTGTTTCTATTAGTAGTATTTTCCCCCTCCTGGTACAATTTCAAGTTTTATCATGTAGAGAGAAGAAATGGAGAATGTTAGCACTGGTGAACAGATAGACAATACAAAAACTGTGTAAATGGCTTTCTCCTTGATGCAAACAAATATTTGTACAAATTTTTAATTTTTTTTTTTTCCTGCTTTGAGGGCACTATGTGTCATGTCTTAAAATGAAAGACAAACCACAAGAATGCTCATTGTAATTTTAAATATACATTAACAATGCACAGCACAAGCCAACAGACAATTGCTAGGCAAGGAGGCAGCAGTCTGTTTGATTACCAGTTTGTAGACAGAAGCAGGTATTTAAATAAGGTGGTAATATCAGGGGTGGCCCGTGCTATTGGACTGCCGGACTGCAGCCCCCCCCCCCAGCTGTAAAATAAAGAAAATAAAAGAAAAATAAAAGATAAAAAAAAATAAAAAATTTGCGGACTTTCACGCATGCACACTAGTCTGGACTGCTGAGACAGTCTGGAGCATGTGCAGACTGTTTCAGCAGCAGTCCAGACTGGGAAACATGTAAGAGCAGAGCTCCCAGAAGTCTATGCAGTTTTAACTGCATAGACTGTCGCTGGAAATGGATCAGACTCGGACTGTAACGTCAGCAGGCTGGAGTCTCGTTGGGGATCTCACGTGGTGGATGTGCTCCAGGAGTCTCGTCAGGAATCTCACATGGTGGATGTGCTCGGACGTAATGCACTAGCTATGGATTTAATGGCCCAGCTATGGATGTAATGATACACTATGGATTTAAGGGATGGGATCTACATCGCGGACAGCTATGGGATCTACATCGCGCTATGGAACGGAAGGTAAGAGGGACAGGACAGCTATGGAACGAAGTGTGTGTGTGTGTGTGTGTGTGTGTGTGTGTGTGTGTGTGTGTGTGTGTGTGTGTGTGTGTGTGTGTATGCCCCAGTTGCTATATACTGGTGGCTAGAACAAGCTCATGGTGGTGTGGTAGGGAATACCTCAGGCTTGAACCCTGTACCTTGTATGCAGGTGTTAAGGATCTGAATTCCCAACCCACCACCATTTGTAATAAAATTGCAGATTTTTGTCTCATATTTGATCTAATCTGTTCCTCATAATATCTGTGGTTTCTAAATGTTGCAATGCTTGATATTTGATGGTGCAGTGGTAGCATTGTTGCCTCACAGCTGCAGGTTCTCAGGTTTGTTTCTTGGCTGGGGTGCCTTCTGTGTGGGGTCTGCATCTTCTCCCTGTGTTTGTGTGGGTTTGCTTTTGTGTCCTCCCATGTTACAAAGACATGTCTGCATTATTTCTTCCTGGGCCTCTGCTGAAAATTGTTTTTTTGTTCCAATTCAGACTGTCCTGATTAACAAATGTTAAATAAAATTGACAGGCATTTGAATTTCAAACTTCAGGTTTCTGAATGTTTAATTCCTTACATATTTGATGGTGCAGTGGTAGCATTGTTGCCTCACAGCTATAGGTTTTCTTGTTTGATTCTTGGCTGGGGTGCCTTCTGTGTGGAGTCTGCATCTCATCCCTGTGTTTGTGTGGATTTGCTCTGGTGTCCTGCCATTTTACAAAGACATGTATCTGCAGTATTTCTCCCTGGGCCTCTGCTAAAAATTGTTTTTGTTCCATCAGAAGTAAAATTGACAGGCATTTGAATTTCAGACTTCATATTCTTCAGAAAATATATAGTAACACAACCTTTTATTCTAGCAATTTTCTACGTTTATAAGATGAATATTTGAAATTTGTCCTTATTTTTGGGACTGTATTACCCCATTATTGGCTTTGTCCAGGTTTTTTGTGCTAAAGTTGACAGCTATGGCAAGAACTGAATTCACTGAATATGTTTGAGGGCTGTATTCCCTCATTAATGGGTTTGTCCAGGTGTTTTGTGCTAAGAGGTTGACAGCTATGGTGAGAACTGAATTCATTAAATGATAGCCATTTAAGTTTCAGTCTTCCGCTCTTTCACAAAGCAGCTGATTTGGCGTAGTGGTATGTTACTCTGACTGTTTTGCACAGGGACCTTGGCAGTAAAATGTATGGTGGTAACACAGCATTTTTCTTTCACAAAGCAGGTGATTTGGCATAGTGGTATGTTGCTCTGACTGTTTTGCACAGGGACATTGGTAGTAAAATGTATGGTGGTAACACAGCATTTTCCTTTCACAAAGCAGCTGATTTGGCATAGTGGTATGTTGGTCTGACTCTTTTGCGCAGGGTCCTTGGCAGTAAAATTTATGGTGGTAACACAGCATTTTATTCTAGCAACTTTGCAAGATTATACAAGCAATGTTTAATGTGTCCCTGGTTTTTGGGCTTTTAGCCCCCCCCCCAATAAATTTGGCTTTTTCCAGATTTCTTGTGCTGCGAAGCTGAGATGTAGCTGAGTATTGAGTAGATTTTACAAGGATCTGAGAGCTGCAGGGGAAGAGAAGTTTAGTGCTGCTTATGCTAAGTCAGCTTGCATTGTTAATAGCACAACAGGTTGTGTACTTGCTTTTGATGCAGAATGTTGTTGGTTCTACTCCCACAAGGGGTGAATGCTGCCGTACTGAAAAAGTTAAGATACTAACTATGAGCCTGTTATCAGTTTGCTATCCATTTTCTATTGCAATATTACTAGCTTATCGATTTTAATGTAATATAGGCAATTTATTCCTCAGGGGCATCAGACACTTTATTTTTCGATGAAGCCATGAAATATAAAGGTGTTTGCTAGCAGCAACCTCTTCATTAGTTACAGATTTATTTAATGTGGAATTATTTAGATGACTTTTTTAATTCTTCAGAGATTGTGCATATTTACTGATAATGGTGGACTGTATAATTGTGCATATTTACTGATAATGGTGGACTGTAGAAGTTTGAGTAGACTTTTATGATGGAAATGTTCTGAACCGGGCAGTTTTGTCATTATGGGTGCATGCATTTTGTTTCATTGTTTACTAGAAAGATGTTCTGAATTGGGCAGTTCTGCCACTGGTAAAATGTATTTTCTTTGAATGTGGGTTTCAATGCTGTTTCAATGAACGTGAGTTTCAAGGGCAGAGAAGTTTTAATGCTAAGTTTGTTTAGCAGATGTCTTAGTGTTTGTGCTGTAAAATGCAAAATAAAACTTTCAAATGAAGTCCAAATAATCATAGATGTAAATCAGTATGCACATTAGTGTTTATGGTAAATGGAGTGAAATAGCCAAGTAATGGATCATTGAAATGGCTGCAGGGGGAGGCTCCATTCGACCATGATTTTGTGAGGGGGAAGGGTGGCAAACTTAAAGACAGCCCCAGCTGAATGATACCTCCCAACTGTCCAGATTTTCAAAGAATGAATAGATTTTTGCTTCTTATTTTTGGTTTGTTCCTCATAAAATTTGTGGTTTTCTGGCAAATCATTTAGGAATTAAGTCACTAAATAATGACACACTGCATTTCAGACTTCATAACCTTCAGAAAAATGCATGCTAAAGTAAGACCTGTTGTTCTATCAACTGTCTCAGTTTATACAAGAGCAATGTTTAGTACTGTTTATATGTTCCCCCAATATATTTGGCCTTGTCCAGATTTATTGCATTAACAGGTTGAGAGGTACATGCAAATCAATTGCTTTATAGAATTAGGCATAGCCAAACCTCTCAACTGTCCCTGATTTTGGCTCAAAATGTTGCTCTTCCCCCTAATAATGCCTCCACAAAATAGCAATTTTGGAAGAAAACACGGAGGGTTTACAATTAAGAAATAACTGTAATAATCAGTTATAGATTACTTTTATTTCAGAAATGCATGTAGATTCTTTTATTTTGTCAGCTGCTCAAGTTAGCAGTACTAATATTAAAGTGTCCCTTCTTTGACAGGTTCCCAGCTGTATTGTGTGGCTATTTTATATTTTTACATCACATTTTGGGTCCATTTTTTATAAAATTGTGTTTTTTTTTTTTGGCAAATTAGTGATAAATCATTAAAGACTGAAGTTAGAAAATAATGACAGACATTTGAGTTTCTGATTTCATATCATTCAGAAAATTCATACTAATGCAAGACCTATTCTATTATCTTTCTAAGTTTATAAGAGCAATATTTAAAAAATGTCCTTATTTTTGGGCCTTTGTCCCACTTCTTTGTATGGCTTTGTCCAGATTTCTTGCTCTGAGGTTGAGAGGTATGAAAAATGTGTCAGGGCCATCACAGTCAGCCAGAGACATTTCAAATTGTGACATAATTGTTGCACCCCACTCCCCCATGTAGTGACTCTGGATGTGTCGAAGCAAGGCAAGGAGTAGTTATGCAGTGTAAATGTGCAGAGTATCCCCCCCATCCAAGGTAGACACAAGTACTAGAGTGGCTTTTCATCTGTCCTTGATTTTTGCAGAATGGTCTGGTTTCTGTCATATTTTTTGTACTGTTGATTTATGCTTATTACTCAAAGTGCCTGTTGCTCTGTGTTTAAGTAGTAATACTTTAATGACCATCAGGTAAGCTTGGCTGAGATTGTAAGATGCAAGTAAGCTTTAATAAGCATACTGTTAAAGAATTGCCAACATTGAAAGCCTTTCTATTATTGCCATGTAGAGAATACTTAACTAGATAATGTATAAGCCTTGGGTATTGAAATGTATATGACAGTATTTGTAATAAAGGACAGATTACATTATTTTAAGATGCTCATTACACTTGGAGACTTCCAGTCATCTCTGCAGGCTTTACCTGTAAACTAAACAGAATGCCAATCATGTGGTCCATAACCTGTACAGTAATCCTTTTAAGCAATGTATCTTGAGCTTATTTCTTGTTTGCTTTTCATTTTTTACTTTGATCATGTTTTCCCCATGAAACAAGTAGATAGTTGTCAGGCAGCAGGTCTTTTTTTGGATAAGAAACATTTTTACAAGTGGGGGCATCAAAGATTTCTACTTTCAGCATGTTACTTGGTACTTTAATAAAGCTGAATATAAATTATAATTAGAACTGCAGTGCAAGAAGTGGTTTTAGTTGAGTGCTGCTTGTTTTTCTTATACTTGATTTTGACTGGCATTCCATTAATGTATTTAAAAAGTAATTTATTTTTTCATGCCTCACAACCTGTTTGTTTCCATCTAGATATTAAGTAAGCTGTCATGCAGGCAATGCATTGAAATATTGTTATTCTTCTACACTTCATTTTGTCTTGATTGGACTCTCATAATGACAGTTTGGCACCCAGGGCAGTGTATTTAGTTCGTTTTTTGTGGTTTTGAGCATAGCTCCTCCCCTTTCTAGTTGGCCACACCCCTTCCCATTGACCCCACCCATTCAACTGTCTCCTGCAGCCCCCCTTTGATTTGAAGTCACCAGCTGCCACTGAGTAATATGATTTTAGGCATGCTTTTCTAAGACATCCTATTTTTTGTAAATTTTACAATGAAAGAAATGCCATTTGATTGAATATGGGTGCTGTAACACTTACACTGAGGCTGGGCATTTATAAATATTACATATGACTATGCAATGCATCTTGTACACTATGATCAGTACACTGCCTGAGACAAACTGTGATTCATGTTTATGATTCATGGCAGTTACTAGCAGCATACAGGTGCCAATCCATGTTCTTGAATGGTGCACAAACCAAATAGTACATTTATTTATTTTATTTATTTATTTTTATTTTACATTTGTTGACTGGGTTTGTCCGACTGAGCTAATAGCCCTTTTTCAGAGGAGGCCCGGGGAGAAAAGTTCCACTTTACATAATATAAAGGTACAAAAAGGAAGTGCATCAATAATTTAAAAGGTAATACATCAATAATTTGGAGAAAGGCTCCAGGTAACATTTTGTTAACAACATATAATAGTGTTCAGATAATTGAGTACAGACCAGTTTAAATGAATTTATAGTTACTAATGGTATTAAGTGCAGAGAGGATAAGTTACAGTTTCAACAGATGCAAGTTTACTTGGGTTGACATGGGGGAACTAATTATAAGACTTTGGTTCAGAGATGGGGTTGTTGAGGAAACGCAGTATAGTTAGGAAGTATTGGATGAAGGAGTTATAGTATAGAGATAGTTGAGTGAAGTGATTAGAGAGTGACAGTGTGTTTAGGTTGAGAAAGGAAAAGTGAGATTTTATAGTTAGGTTGAAGTTGTATATAGGTTTAAGATAGGCAAGTGTGCTGTGATAGGAGAAATGGGAAGGAGAAAAAAGATAAGGAAAAGGTTGAGTACTTGACAAAATTTATGGAGGCTGTGTACAACTGCAGGACCATAGACTGTTCAGGTATTCTTTTAAGGCTGAATTGAATTCCTTTACATTACTTGAGAGTCCTGATTTCTCAGGGTAGTTTGTTCCATGATTTGTTGTAGCTGTAAAGGATGCAGCCAGTTTTATTCTTTGGTTGATGGGTTTGAAGTAGGTCTTGGTCAGAGCTTCGAAGAGTTCTGAAGTAGTGTAGTAGGAGATGAGGGGGATAGGTTGGGACAGAAAGAGGGCTGATATAAAATAAAATGAATAACTATAAGTTGTGAGAGAAGATGCTGATGGGGGAAATTCAAGCCAGTGTAAGGTTTTTAGAGAGACAGTGATGTAATCTATAACTAAAGTTTGCTGCAAATCTAGCGATTTTGTTATAGGTAGATTCTAACTTATTGAGGAGTAATGAGTTAACGTTCGTTAGGATTTGGAGCTGTACATGAGACGTGGTAGTAGATAAGCATGTGAGAGAGATGTCTTTGCTTTATTAGTGAGGAAATTTTTTATTTCTTTATGAGCCCCAGTTTTTGGTGTGTTTTCGTGATGCTGTTGTTAACATGTAGATCAAATTTTAGCTGTTCAGTGATTAAGACACCTAAGAGTTTAGTGGATGGTTCGACTGTGATTGGTGTGTTGTTTAGGAAGAGTATGGAGAATGAAGATTTAAGATTGTTAAGGTTTTTGGGTAGGAACAGTAAGAGTTTGGTTTTGTTAAGATTCAATATAAGCTGGTTGTTGGATAGCTAAGTTTCAACTGAGTTAAAAGAAGACTGAGTAAGTAATAAAAGTTCAGTGGGGGTGTCAGCGATAGAGATAACTGTGGAGTCATCCACATATTGGACAAGTAATGACTGAGGGCAAGATGTATAGCTATAGGTCTGAAGTTTGAGATTTCTGAGGAGTTACCTCCTTTATGTATAGGTATAGTGCAGAAGTCCTTCCAGATAGTGGAGACTGTAGATTCAGAGATGGAGCGGTTTATGAGAATGGATACAGGAAGTGCTACAGAGTTTGCTGCTACTTGAAGGAAGTAGGGAGGAATGTTGTCTGCAGAAAGACAACAGGGTTTTAGTTTGCCGAGTAGAGTTTTGATGTTGCTGGTAGGTACAGGTTTGACAGAAAATGGATTACTAGAGTTTGAGGAGACAGTAGGGCTGGGAGAGGTTAGAGTGTTGGCATTTAGGGAGTTGAATGGTTGCATCTTCTTAAAAGATTTAATACAGTGAGAGTTGAAGATAGTCACAGTTTCTTGTGGTGTTTTTGTAGGGCAGGGTTTGGAGAGGAAGGGTTGCCAGGATGGAGAATTTGATTAATTGCATGCCAAAACTTAGTGGGACTTGACTTTTGAGAAGTTGGTGGATTTTGATAGAATTCTTTTTTGTCCTTGTTGATTTGTTTTTTTTTTGTCAGGTTTCTAAGTTCCTTGTGTTTTTGTAGGTGGATGGGTAGCTTGGATTTTACCCATATTTTCCACATTCTGTCCCTTGAGTTCATTAGGTTGTGAGTAGCTTTGGTTAACAAAGGGGATGTTTTAGCTTTAATATGCACAGTGCAGATGGGTGCTAGTGAGTTTAGGATATTTAGGAAAGTGGAGTGAAAAGTTTGTACTGCCTGATTCATGGGGCATATGATTCAAAAAAGACCAGTTGATTTTAGAAAGGAGGGCATTGAGAGATTCAGGTTGGAATTTAGTTAGATTGCAACATGTAATGTATCTGTGTGGACTTGGGGTATGGGGAGTAGATTGGAGAACTTTTACTGGGGAGTGGTCACATAGGGAGTCAGGTAGAGTTGTAGGGTTGTGATATTTCAGTGGGTCTGAGATTAGTATCCAGTCAATAAGGGAACTGGAAATGTGAGATTTATTGGCATGGGTAGAAGTGGAGATTAGTTGAGTGAAGCCGTGTAGGTTGATAGATTCACTAGGGTTAGGTGAGCAAAGGGATACCCAGTTTATGCTAACATAACCCAGGAGGATGATTTCATTGTGAATATGTTGAGAGAGGTAGGAGAGAAAACTTTCTAGAAGGGGGATGTTGTTCCCTACTATAGTGACAGTGATACAATTGTTCAGATTAAGGTTGGCAATCAGGATTTCAGCTGGAAGGAAGGATGGAATTTGTTTGTCTAGGAGTGAAAGAGTAAGGTGATTGGCAGAGACTATGGCTACTCCACCACCTTTTCTCTTCTGATGATCAAGTCGGAGTATATTATACTCAGGAGGGAGAAAGTCTTTATCAGGAACCTATGGCTTTAGCTAAGTTTCAGTGAGAGTGATAATATCAGGGGAATAATTGGCTAGCCAAGCATGAAGTTCACTGTTTTTATTTAGTATACTTCTAGTTTCATAGAATAGAAAGATAATTGTTTTCTGGGAGGGATAGGTTGGCCTGAGAGAGTGAAAGGAGAATGGTTTATGGGAGAGGAAGAGGATGGGCCGGGATTTGGGTGGATATCACCTGATAGCAGTAAGGTTTTTGTGAGGATGTAACTGTGTAGGAGAATGGGGTAGCAGCTAGGGTATTTAGGTTTGTTTCTTGGGTAGAAAGTAGGAGTAGGCTGATGTTTAATTTTGGGAAGTAGAGAAGTATGAGGAGCAATGGTAGAGCAGTTAATGAAGCTGTGCAGTGGGTGAGGAGAGATTTTAATAGGTGAATAGCTTTGAGTAAGATGTATGGAAGTTATTTGCATTTCATAGGAGGTTAGAAAGTAAAGGAGTAGTAGGGAAGGGAGATAGAGGGATTTGAAGATTTTCTGGTTCATGTTAGTAAAGTGTGTGTTAGATGAACAAAGATAAGAGAACAATAGTAGTAAGATAAGGTTGGATAACTGATTAAAAGGCAATGAGTGAGTAGAAGAAGATGTAAGCAGTGAGTGGGTAGTTGAAAAGTGAGAGGACTAGTGGTAAGGGTTTAGGGAGGTAGGTAGTGCTGTAGGAGATGGAGTTAGATATGCAATTGTGGGGATGAGGATGAGTTCTGAATTGTGAGGAGAGGCCTGGTGGGGTTGGGGGAGGGGAATGTGGTTGGTTAGCTACAAATGTAATGATATGGGGGATGGTTGGGAATGGGGGTAAGGTAGGGGAGCAGAGTGAGCCCGAGCAATAGCGAGGGCAGATGGAGTGGGTCTCCAGCCAAGGTAGCGAGATATCCAACAGACTATCTGTAAAGAAAAAATAAGGTAAGACCTGTAGGGGGGAGTTTGTGTTGTAGTCACATGGCTATGTGGAGAACAGACAATGACAGGCAAGTTTTATAGCAAGTATGGCAGTAAAATCACAAGAGGAGACTATGTGAGAAAGGCTAGCAGCATGCAAGTTTGTAGGAGGGAAAACATTACTGGGAGAGATGTTATGAGCCAAAAACACACAGAGAAGGAAGAGTTAGAAGGGGAGTTAATTCAGACAGAAATGCTAAACAGAAAAATCGGGGCGGGGAATAAGGTAATGGAACTGAAGTCTAAACCTGAGAGGTAATAGCAGAAATTAAGGAAGGCAAGTGGGGGATAGAGGAGAAGGTTTCAGTGGCAAGGTGTTAGCCGAGACTTTGCAATATAGTCAAGCAGTTTACAAAAAGCTACACAAAAATGTATGACAAACAGTGATTAACTCAGGTAGCAGGAGTGTGCCTTTTTCACTGGCAGATAGCCAGATATTAGCTGTTGAGCAGGGACCACGTAGCTTGAGTGGTAGTGGACTTTGGGTTGTTGGTCACCCGGGAGGTGATACAGGCAGCAGTTCCTAAAAGAGAAATAAAGGGGAGAAGAAATATAAGTAGGGTGAAAAATAAATATTATGTAGAGACAGCCTGGAAGTAGTTTTGGAAAGTGAAGTCAAGTGGAGAAAGTTAAAACAATTAGCGGTAGTGAAGATATAGTATGAGAGAGGCGAAAAGTAAATAGGATAGGAGTGCAGGGGAAAATAATGGAGTCAGTAACGCTATGTTATGTCACCACACTGTAACCTTAAGGAGCAGTAAACAGCAGATACAAACAAGCAATGCTAAGTGTATCACTAATAATTTAAAACATTAATGCATTCTAGACATGTCTTTGCTCTGAGTGGTCTGTAGCATTGTATAGTCAGACAATGCCACACAGCACAGTAACATTAGGCTGTTTTGCATGGTGCATCATACCATAAAAACTACCTCTGTGTAGCTCCTTGTTAAGGTACATTGAATGCTACCCTGCAGCCTTATACCAATGCATTTTAACTGCTGTCATGTCTGTCTGTAATTCATTAAGGAATCTCAGTAATTAGGCATGATGTCAGACTGGGGTTTATTACCACAATATAGAAATGAAGTGATCTGGAATAGTATAAGCTCCCATCAATGTGAGTTGCTAGTATCACACTGTGTGGGGGCAGGAGAGGACAGTGTGTGGTAGCAGGTTTGCCTGCACTGTAGGGGAAACTATTGCCGGTAGAGATTTTTCCCATTGGAGGTGCTGGAATGTAGTGTTTTGAGTTTTAACAAAACCAGCATGTTAGTCAAGACTGTCTGCTGAACAACATGCTAGTAGGAGAAGGTGGGGTGAATCATTTTGCTTACAAATTCTACAACAGCCATTTGTACATAGTTTGGCTCACATGGTTTATACTATCGGATCAACATGTACAATCATGTTGTGGGGTCTGTGGATTATGTATCATTGTGGGGTTAGGTTCCTTAGCATGGGATATTACTGTTTGATATAGTACTGGTACACAAAGGTGCATGAATGTTCACATGGTTTTGCTCCCTTGACACTGCTATGAATTACAAAGAGCTTTGGTATACCATCTTGTGGCATACAAGCCCTAAACAATGGCTTAAACCTAGTGATTTTGTAATTACAGGGCATAACTAACTTGTAGCATATGGGCCCAACTCTTCTGCATAGATTCTATTGAAGAATACCTCAATGAGAAACATGTTCCTGCTATAAATAAGTCAATGTCTATAATGTACAGTCTCCTGAAACTGTACTGAAGTAATATTTTGTATTATTTTACAACTTTAATATATGTTTTGAAGTGTAGTTTAACTGCATGCTAATACTAATGACAGATTATGAATACTGTAACCACCAGTGATATTATTTGAAGATATTTATTTCTGTGTTTTGTGGTGTCAGAGTTGATGATTATACTTAATAGACTAAGACTGTTATAAATAAATTATACAATGACTGGCCGGTAACATCGTAAAATGAGCACGCTGATTGGCCAGCCCAACCAGCGTGCCCGTTGAGAATATACAAGGGAAAAAGGTCCGATCGCCCAGACTTTTTTCCTCAGGCTGTGCCCACAGAGTGGCGTACGGCAACAGTTATATCACTCCATAAAGGTGGTGCCACCACTGACTCTGGGAATTACCGCCCCATCAGCCTGATGAGTCTCGTCTGCAAAGCCATGGAGCGTATTATCATGTAACTCATAAACAACGACATTGGGAACCTACAAACCCTGGACCCCACCCAGTTTGGGTTCGTAAAGGGAAGGTCATGTCTCCTGAATATGGTTGACTTTTTCGAAATGGTCACTAAAGCAATAGATAAGGAAAAGGTGGTTCACACAGCATACCTTGATTTTGCAAAGGCCTTCAATACCATTCCCCACTCAGGAATTATAGACAAACTCACTAACCTAAATATAAACCCCTATATTACAAGATGGGTTGCTAACTGGCTCACGGATAGAACCCATTCAGTGAGAATAGGAAATGCTATATCAGACTCCAAACCTGTGACTAGTGGTGTACCACAGGGCTCAGTCTTGGGACCCCTCTATTTCTCTGAGGTACAAGCAAACACAGAGGAACTATGGCTAACAAAGTTTGCAGACGACTGCAAACTGGGTGCTATAATCAAGACTCCTACTGATGTAGACATCCTTCAAAAGGGTCTTACAGATACGTGGTGCCAAAACCATGGCCTCAAGCTAAATGCCAAAAAGTGCATTGTTATCCCCTTTGGGCAAAAACAAGTACCTATGAATTGCAACATAGGTGGCAGCCCACTTATCACAGAGAGTGTGATAAGAGACCTAGGG
>NC_056739.1:924216868-924324368 GCF_019279795.1 Protopterus annectens
ATGAACAAAATAAATTGCTTTTTAAATACATTACTGGAATGCCAGTCAAAAGCAGTTCCAATTATAATTTATATTCAACTTTATAAAATTACCAAGTAACATGCTGAACATAGCAATCTCTGTGATACCCCCACTTGTAAAAATGTTTCTTATCCAAAAAAGACCTGCTGCCTGACAACAACTATCTATTTTTTTCATAGGGAAGACATGATCAAAGTAAAAAATGAACAGCAAACAAGAAACAAGCTCAAGATAAATTGCTTAAAGGATTACTGCACAAGTTATGGACCACACATGATAGATGGCATTCTGTTTAGTTTATGGGTAAAGCCTGCAAAGATGACTACAAGTCTCCAACAAATGTAATGAGCTTCTGAAAATACTGTAATCCTGTCCTTTATTACAAATACTGTCATATGCATTTCAGTACCTAAGGCTTATATGTTATCTAGTTATGTAAATATTCTCTGCTTGGCAACAACAAAAACGCTTTCAATGTTGGTAATTCTTTAACAGTATGCTTATTAAAGCTTACTTGCATCTTAACAATCTCCGACAAGCTTACCTGATGGTCATTAAAGCATTGCTACTTAAACACAAAGCAACAGGGCACTGCAACAACATGCCTTTTCTGAATAATAAGAAGCATAAATCAACAGTATAAAAATATGACAGAAAACCAGAACATTCTGCAAATTCAAGGACAGATGAAAAAGCCACGGCCGTACTTGTGGTCTACCTTGGATGGGGGAATGCTCTGCACACTTGCACTGCATAACTGCTCCTTGCCTTGCTTGGACATATCCGAAGCCACTACAGTGGGGAGTGAGGTGCAACAAGTATGTCACAATTTGAAATGTCTCTGGCTGACGGTGATGGCTCATACCTCTCGACCTTAGAGCAAGAAATCTGGACAAAGCCATACATAGAAGTGGGACACAGGCCCAAAAATAAGAACAATTTTTAAATATTGCTCTTATAAACTTAGAAAGATAGCAGACTAGTAGTAGGTCTTGCATTAGTATGAATTTTTGTGAAGGGTATGAAATCTGAAACTCAAATTTCTGCCATTATTTTCTAACTTCAATCTTTAATGATGTGCCACTAATTTGCCAGAAAACCACAATTTTATGAAAAATGTACCAAAAATGTGATGCAAAAATATAACATTGCCACACAATACAGCTTGGGAACCTGTCAAAGAAGGGACACATTTTTAATATTAGTACTGTTAACTTGAGCAGCTACAAAATAAGAGCATCTACATGCATTTCTGAAATAAAAATAATCTATAACACTGATCATTAGTTATTTATGAAATTGTAAACCCTCCACATTTTCTTCCAAAATTGCCATTTTGCAGAGGGATTATTAGGGGGAGAGCAACATTTTGAGTCAAAATTGGGGACAGTTGAGAGGTTTGGATATTCCTAATTCTATAAAGCGATTTATTTGCATGTACCTCTCAACCTCTTAATGCAGGAAATCTGGACAAGGCCAACTATATTGGGGAACATACAAACAGTACTAAAAATTGCTCTTGTATAAACTCAAGACAGTTAATAGAATAACGGGTCTTGCTTTAGCATGCATTTTTATGAAGGTTATGATGTCTGAAACTCAATGTCTGTCATTATTTAGTGACTTCATTCCTAAATGATTTGCCAGAAAACCACAAATGTTATGAGGAACAAACCAAAAATAAGAACCAAAATCTGGACAGTTGAGAGGTATAGTTCAGCCGGGTCTGTCTTTGAGTTTGCTGCCCTTCCCCCCTCACAAAATCATGGTCGAATGGAGCCTCCCCCCTGCAGTCATTCCAATATCCCATTCCTTGGTTATTTTGCCCCTATTTACCATACACACTGTAATGTGCATAATGCTTCACTTCTGCGATGGTTTGGATTTCATTTGAAAGTTTTATTTTGCATTTTACGGCACAAACACTAATATATATATCTGCTAAACAAAGCAATGCAGTCTCACAATGAAAACAGACTTAGCATTAAAACTTCTCTGCCCTTGAAACTCACATTCATTGAAACAACATTGAAACCCACATTCAAAGAAAATGCATTTTGCCAGTGGCAGATAAAGATCAACTTTGGGCTGTTTTCAAATCATAGGCCCCTTGAACATGAAACATACACGTGCTCTTTGATACACCTTCCTGGTTGTATTAAATTATATTCCTTGTACAATACAATAAAATTGTTAGAAGGCATTTTAAATTTATTGTTTTGAACATTTTCCAGTAAACAATGAAACAAAATGCATGCACCAATAATGACAAAACTGCCCAATTCAGAACATTTCCATCATAAAAGTCTACTCAAACTTCTACAGTCCACCAGTATCAGTAAATATGCACAATCTCTGAAGTAAAAGTAATCTAAATTCCACATTAAAGAAATCTGTAACTAATGAAGAGGTTGCTGCTAGCAAACAACTTTATATGTCATTGTTTCATCTACAGATAAAGTGATGTTGCCCTTGAGGAATAAATTGCCTATGTTACATTAAAAAAATGATAAGCTAGTAATATCGCAATAGGGAATGGATGGCAAACTGATAGGTTCATAATTACTAGGTATCTTCTCTAAAAAGGACTACAGCATCCACCCCCTTTACAACATAGCACAGTATGAAAAATGCATCTACCTACTGTAGGAGTAGAACCTACAGCCTTCTTCATCAAAAGCAAGTGCACTACCTGTTGTGCTGTTAACAATGCAAGCCGACTCAGCATAAGCAGCACTAAACATTTGTTCCCCTGCAGCTCTCAGCTCCTTGTAATATATATCTCAACACTCAGCTATATCTCTGAACTTTGCAACACAAGAAATCTTGAAAAAGCCAAAATTTATCTGGGGGGCCCCAAAATCCAGGGACACATTTTAAACATTGCTTGTATAATGTTGGAAAGTTGCTAGAATGAAATGCTGTGTTACCACCATACATTTCACTGCCAAGTCTTAAACTCAGGACCCTGTGCAAAACAGTCAGAGCAACATACCACTATGCCAAATCAGCTGTTTTGTGAAAGAGGGGAAGACAAACTTAAATGGCTACCATTTAGTGAATTCAGTTCTCACCATAGCTGTCAACCCCTTAGCACAAAACACCTGAACAAAATCAATAATAGGGGAATACAGCCCCCAAACATATTCAGCAAATTCAGTTCTCACCATAGCTCTCAACATTAGCACAAAAAACCTAGACAAAGCCAATAATGGGGGGATACAGTCCCAAAAATAGGGACAAATTTCAAATACCCATGTTATAAACTTAGAAAATTGCTAGAATAAAAGGTTTAGTGTTACCATATACTTTCTGAAGAATATGAAGTCTGAAATTCAAATGCCTGTTATTTTTATTTATTTGACATTTGTTAACCAGGAAAGTCTGACTTGGAACAAAAGCCAATTTTCAGCAGAGGCCCAAGGAGAAACACTGCAGACACATGTCTATGTAAGATGGGAGGACATGCAGACTCCAGACACAAGGCACCCAAGCCAAGAATCAAACCAGAGAACCTGTAGCTGTCAGGCAACAATGCTACCAGCGCACCACTGCACTACTGACTGTGTAAGGAAAAACAAACATACAGAAACCACAGATTTTATGACGAACAGAACAAATATGAGGCAAAAATCTGCAAACATTTTTTACAAATGGTGGTGGGTAGGGAATTCAGACTCTTGCTACTTGCATCCATGGTACAGGGTTCAAGCCTGAGGTATTCTCTACCCACCACCATGTGTTCTCTGGGGCATTTCACACACACACACACACACACACACACACACACACACACACACACACACACACACCTGAGCTGCATTAGTTCAACTTCTCAGCAGTCTCTGCTCCTGTCCTCTTCCCACGGAAGCAACTTCTTTGATCTGATCCATCCTCCTTAGCCCCTGCAAGCTAATGGCTGTGTTTCCGGTCCTCCTCTCAGCCTGCTGATGATGCTCGTTTCCCGTGAGAGTAGGCTGGAAGCCCTAGCTTGCTGGCGATGCAGTCTGGTGTTGGTCTGTTTTGTGTCGTCATCACCACACAGACTTCTGGGCTGCAGGACAGGAATGCCATTCTCACTTATCTGGACTGCCTGGCAGAGCAGTCTGGAGTTCTGAGAGAGTACGGAACTCCAAGCACAGCACGCATGCGTGGAGTTCCGGACTCGTTCATTTTCTTTTAAAATTATTTCCCTTTTCTTTTAAAATTATTTCCCTTTTCTTTTTATGTTTCTAAGTGGGCGGCTGCAGTCCTATAGCATGAGCCGCCCCTGGTGCATCCTGTAACAGTTATTGAGAAATCATTAATACAGAGAAGAGGAAATCCTTATGTGTTTATTTCCCAAGGTTCTACCTGGGAAACTCTTATTTATGACATTGGAGGAAAACAAAATATATAGTGGTGCTATAAGAATGGCCTGAAACAGTCAATCTTATCACCAGAAAGTATAAATACTAACACTGATAAACTTTAAATCTGCCTTCTTCAAGCCCCTTCCATTATCTTGTCATATTTCTGACAGCCTTTACTGCAGGCGATCCTTGTATGTCATCCATCAGATCTGTAACAAAATAACAATGCATTAATTCTAAAATGCTCTGGTGCGTGCTAATAGGTGCATAGCTTGTTACTAGGCTAAAGGTCGCTAGGGCCCTTACAAGCCTAGCAGCACACCCCAAAGCATTTGGGTCCCAAGTATCATATGGAGGAGGGGGATATGTTAGTAGGCAGGTAGCTAAGGATTTGTAGGGGGGGGGTTAGGATAATACTTTTTTTATTGGCATCCTCTGTCCATAAGGAACCGGGGCCATGCCAGAGGTAAATTTACAATTTCCCATCAAATTGTCAAAGTTTTGTTTGAATAGGGTCAGGGATGAACTCTGTTTTACATGGATGGGGAGCCTATTCCATAGTGTGGGAATCCTTTGAGACACATATGGGTCTTTCCAGCATATTCTGGTTATGTCACAAGTAAAGTTCAGATCTTTGGATCTGGTGTTTCTGATGCTGCTTTTTTGAGCATGTGCAGCAGATCCATCAGGGCTAGGTCTGAGAAAGTCCTATAAGCCAGGCAAATATCCACTTTCAGCAGGCTGTAGGAGACTGAATACAGAGACAGAGCCTTTAGGCAATAAGTGCAGGACAGGGTATTCATGCCCTGAATCCTTCTGGTGAGAAATCCTTGTGGGTGTTCCAAATGGTGCAAGTATATGGTTAGATACATGCCAAAGGAAGCATTGTATTCAATTACAGGTCTGATAAGGGATGAGTGGAGTGGCACTATAACTTCCTTAGACCTGGATGCCATAACCTCACTTACAAGTTCAGTGACATAAAATGATTTTATTATCCTAGCTACATGTTGGTTAAAGGTGAGATTGTTGTCAACATATGTTCCTGGATCCCTTACTACTGGGTCAGCTCTTAGGGGCATTTTATCAATGGTGTAATTAACTTGCATCAACAGTTTCCCCAAAGGGCATTATAATGCATTTTTTTAGCATTAAGTCTTAGGCTACAGTTTTGGCAGCAGTCATTTGTCTGTGTTAAAACCACTTGCAAGATGTTTGTCTTTAGGGGTGGGATGTATAATAGCTCCCAATTTACAGTAATCTGCGAACTTGGTGAGGCAGAGGCCTTTAACACTAGCCTTGACTTTCGAGAAGTAGATGTCAAATAGGAGCGGGCCCAGCACAGAGCCCTGGTGTACTTCACTAGTACCTGGTCTCACCGATCCTGACTTCTTGAGTCCTGTCTATGAGCCAGCCAGCAAACCAGCGAGCTATATAAAGGTTTATGCCTAGCTTAGACAGCTTGTCAACAATACCTGAGTGGTGTATTGTATCAAATGCCTTAGCCAGGTCAACATACGTAATATACACTGTTTAACCCTCATCCATTGCCATGGTGACCCTCTCAAAGAAGCCTACTAGGTTAAGTTGGCATGACCATCCCTTATCAAAGCCAAATTGGGATGGGTCCAGTGTCTGTAAGTTGCCAATGCACTTGTTTATCATTTCCATGATAATTTGTTCCATGGCTTTGCATATTAGGCTTGTTAGACTGATGGGTCTGTTGTTCCCTAGGTCGCTTGATGTTCTGTCTTTATGGGAGGGGAATGACTGTTGCATTGTTTAAAGACTGTAATTGAGAGCCTGAAGTGGTCCTAGAGGATTTTGTCAGGACCCATGGAGGTGGTGCTCCTGGCTTTAGCAAGTACTGTCAGCACCTGGTCCTTGCTGATAGTTGGGGGAAGTATGTTGGAGGGAATTTCACCTGGTGGAGTTGCAGGGGAGAATGGGGGGTGACGTTTGAGCTGAATTTATCAGTTGGTAGATTTGCTATGTCATCCTGATGGATGTAGGTGGTACCGTTCACCATCAGTTCAGCACATTGGTGTGTGTTACCTCAAAGGTTCCAGACATAGCTGAAGAAAACCTTTGGATTGTCCTTTGCCTACGAGGGTCTCTTGGCCTCATAGTTGGTCTTGTTAGACTAGTACAACTAAGCAAGAAACTAACAGGTCTAATTAAGAGAGTACTTGTCTTTAAGGGAGTTGCTTTTCCTGATTTTGGCCACAAGTTTTCTTTTATTATATACCCTGTTTAAGTGAGGATTCCACCAGTGGGGTTTGTTTTTAATATTTGTTTTGAGTTTATATCTGGTAAGTACAGCAGCTTCTATGCAGCCATTTGCATGTTTGTATAGTGACTCTGTGAATAATTCCGCATAGGTAGCTGTGGTCTCAGAGTTGGGAGTGAGCTTTGACTTTTGACAAACTGCCACTTAATCGATGTAGTTTGCCTTAGAACAGTTCCTAGCTGTTTTAGCTGTATTTTTGAACAGGACAGAATTTGGGCTCATTGTCTGTGCTTTAAAATGTTAGTACTACACAGTACTGTGAGTTCTGATGTCCTAACTGGTAAAGATAATACTGTGGAAGGCATGTATTCCTGTACTACCTCAGTGCTTACTGCAAGGATCTTTATCACCATTTGGCTCGTTTGTACATGCATGATCCTCTGCATAGGAAGGACATTCAGTGTCCTCCACAAAAAGAACTGCTGCTTTGAACAGGCCAAGGAAGATAATTGCACAACCTGATAACCATTGCATTAGTAGTCACAATATCTTGTATTGTTTAATTAGATTTTGTGTATATCAGCTGGAAAAAAGTATGTTGAAGGAGGGAGTGGTCATCTTTGAAAAAATGCAAGTCGGTAATCCTGGGCCAGAAAATATGCAAAACAATGTGGGCAGAAGTCACCCTCTAAAAGTTCCGTTGCAATCTCAAAATATATTTGTACTATGAAAAGCTGTTCATTTTCTGATGCAGTTTAAAGATTTTTTACAGCATTTCTAATTGTAATGCAGCAGAGTAATATCTTAATCTGTGTGAGTGTTATCCGTAGTTACCACAACAAAAATACAAGCCTAGAGAAATGAACAGCAGCAGTCAGGAATTTCACTACTTCTGAAACTAGAAGTTTAGTATTTTACAGTGATGCTGTCTGCATTGCACATTAGTCAAGGTGGAATATTTTGTCACCGTAACACATTTTCCTTCCTGCCCTGATCTCTGTAACATGAGAAGTTTGTTCTGAGCCACTGTTCTTCAAACTTGGCCCTTGAAAGCTGTATGTGTTTAACCTCTCATAATGTTTTGAACCCAGCACTCCTCCACCACAAGGACAAGAATAAACACTATATATATATATATATATATATATATATATATATATATATATATATATATATATATATGTATATATATATATAAAATATATTATATATATATAATGTGTGTGTGTGTGTGTGTGTGTGTGTGTGTGTGTGTGTGTGTGTAAAAATATATGTGTTTACTTGTGGATATGACTGTGTGAATATATATATATATATATATATATATATATATATATATATGTGTGTGTATATATATATATATATATATATATATATATATATATATATATATATATATATATATGTATATAAATAACTTATTGCATCAGCATAAACACACAAAAACATACTCGGAGGCTCTAAATAAAAATCTGCCTAAGCAGCAGAGACCTCCAAAGCAGACATCCAAGCAACCCCTACCACAAAACAATACCCACATAGCACATAGCTCACAAAGTCAGTGTGCCACACAGTCACAGCCCTTAAGGCTAAACAACACACCTAATACACTTGTAATAGGTTACTCTATTGTCAGACACACTGACGTCCCACTCACCAGGCTGAACAAGAAGGTCACTGTAAGCTGCCTGTCAGGTGCCACATAACACAAGCACTCAGGTCACTCCAAAGCAAGTACAAATATGACTCCGTCATTGTCCATGCTGATGTGAATGACCTGAGACGTACCTCCCTGGACTACATGAAAAAAGACATAGAGGAGCTCTCTGACCATGTAGCCCAGGCCGGTATGACCCTGACCTTAAGTAGCATCTTGCCATCACCAAGAATGATGCCACAGTATAATGACAAAATGATAAATTTTAACAACTGGCTAAAGTATTGGTGTCATTCAAAGGGGATCCGGTGTCTGTCAGCCTGGGATGACATGGTCGGCAAGCCACGTTGCTTCGCTAGGGACGGCTTGCACCTGTCACCCCTGGGTTTTCGAATACTGGCAAAGGCTCTTGCCTCCCCCATAGTGCCTTTTTTAGGCAAGACTCAAAAGACAAACCCACCTCCATAGGCAACACAAAGAAAAAAAAACTAAGGGTAATGCTGCTCAATGCCAGAAGTCTAAACCTCAAGAGCACGCACTCGAGACTCTCCTCAGTATGGAGAATATCGATATCTGTGCAGTAACAGAAACCTGGTTCAAGGCTCCCAAGATCACCCCAGCACTAACAGGTTCTACTTCGTACCATGCTTTCCGGCCCCAAACTCTGATCGAACCTCAAAAGGAAGGGGAGTATCCATATTTATCAAAGATACCCACACCTCCAGGTTAGTGGCACTGCACGAAGCATCGGAGAACATCCATGTGCAACTAACAGTGGACAAAACTGCCTTTCAGTTTATAGCCTGCTACAGACCACCATCCCAAACTCAGAAACCTCACTCGGCTTTCCTGAGAACACTGGAGAATATGAAGGTCTCTCCAAACACCATTATATTGGGTGACTTCAACTACCCAAACATTGATTGAGAAAACTACTCAAGCCCAAACTCCCTCGCCTAACGGTTCCTAGAATTTATAAACTCAAATGCAATGGAACTGGTCACCACTCCCACAAGAGGGGAAAACATATTGGATCTGGTCATCACCAACATGGGGTCTCTATGTTCCACACCAGAGGTATACCCCTCACTGGTAAGATCAGACCATAAACTAATTTCACTGGGCATCCATATTCATTCCCCACCCGTAGCCAAGGAAACCACAGTGAAGAACTTTTCAAAAGCAAGCTTCACATTTCTCAAAACTGAGGTGGAATCCTTCGAAGCCCCCTGGGATCACGTCAGTTGCCCTGCTAGACAGGGGTCCAGGAAAGTAAATAATGTGGGAAGAAATAGCCAGGGAATTGTTATGGCTAGGCTTGTATAGGCCCTAGGGCTGATAGCCTAGTACCAACCTATGAACCTATCAACCTATGGCCAGTGGAAAATATGGCCCAAAATGCAGAATCCTTTACAAAAGCATTCTATGGACTCCTACAGGAATGCATGGAACATGCTATCCCAAATAAAACCAAGACTCACTCCTCCAAAGGCAGGAAACCTGTCTGGTGGACCCCAGCCATAAATAAGCTATACAACAGAAGGAGGAAACTACTACATGATAGAGCAAAATCCCAAAAAGGGAAGGCATCTCTATCAGTACTAGCAAGAAACTACGATCACTCATAAAATCATCTAAGGCCAGCTTCGAAAGAAAAATTGCACAAGACACTAAAGATAATCACATGGCCTTCTTTAGTTATGTCAGAAACCTGGGAGGCAACTCCCAGATATGCTCTAAATTAGTGCAAAATGACAAAAAATACACTGAACCCACAGACATTGCCAACATTCTGGCAGAAAGGTTCAGTGCAAACTTCCCCCCCCCCCTTCCCCCCCAAAAGAGCAAATGTCTATCCCAACAGAGTGTAGCCTTCCTGAGATCACAGATGCACAGGTGAGAGCTGCCCTCTCCAAAGCAAAAAACACAGCATCAATGGGACCAGACGGTGTCCCGGGCTGCGTCTTACACGAGCTCCAAGAAGAACTAAACCCTCATATAAAGTCACTGTTCATTCTCAGCCTTACTACGGGATATGTACCCAAGGAATGGCATACAGCAACAGTGGTCCCACTCCACAAAGGTGGTGCCACAACAGACCCCAGAAACTATTGCCCTATAAGCCTGACTAGCCTGGTCTGCAAAGTTATGGAGCATATCATCATGGAAATCATAAACAAAGACATTGAGAACCTCCAGACACTGGATCCTACCCAATTCGGCTTTGTTAAGAGCAGATCTTGCCTCTTGAACCTGGTCGACTTCTTTGAAACAGTTACCAAAGCCATAGATGAAGGGAAGGTAGTCCACACAGCCTACCTGGACCTTGCAAAAGCCTTTGACACAATACCCCACTCGGGCATCATAAATAAGCCAGCTTAAATATCAACCCCTATGTTACAAGATGGGTTGCAAACTGGCTCAGGGATAGAACCCACATGGTCAGAATAGCAGGTGCCATGTCAAACTCTAAACCAGTTACAAATGGCGTCCCACAAGGCTCAGTCCTGGGACTTCTCTTGTTCGGTATATATTTCTCAGAGGTACAGGCTAACACGGGTGGACTATGGCTGACCAAGTTCGCAGATGACTGCAAACTGGGTTTCGTAATCGACTCTCTGGCTGACACAAGCATCCTCCAAAAGGGTCTCACAGAGACGGATAACTGGTGCTAGAGCCATGGCCTAAAGCTAAACACCAAAAATAGTCATCCCCTTTGGGGAAAAACAAAGTGCCCACAAATTACCACATAGGTGGCAATCCATTAAGTACGGAAGAAGTAATTAGGGACTTGGGGACCCAAGTAGATAGCAATCTCTCCTTTGACAATCACATTGCCAAAGTGGTTAGAAAGACCTTCTATATAGCCCACCTTATCATGAAAGGATTCACATCTAGATCAAAAGAGGTCATTGTGCCCCTCTACTCATCACTTATCAGGTCCATAATTGAATACAATGCCCCATTTGGGATGTACCTTACCCGACACCTGCAGCAACTGGAAAGACCCGAAAAGTACCTCACCAAGAGGATCAAAGGGCTCAAACAGATACCCTATGCAGCTCGGCTAAAGAAACTCCAGCTCTACTCAGTTGCGTACCGCTTACTTAGAGGCGATCTGTATCTGACATATAAAGCCATGTCCAACCCAGAAGTAATGGACATGCTTCACCTCAGTAAATCCAAATCCCTTAGAGCTACATGCTCCAGGGACTTGAACCTCAGCACAGAAATAAATAGGACATGCTGGAGTGACAGATTCATGTCCCAGAGGCTCCCCTCACTCTGGAACAAAATCCCAATCCATGTTAGGCAGAGCTTCTCAATGACCCTCTTCAAGAGAAATCTTGACGAGTGGATGGGAGATCGTAAGTTTACCCCTGGGATCTCTTCTGTGTCCCTGCTTAACAGAGGTACAGTAAACTAACCTTAAAAGGGCTACCTTCTGTGACCTACTATACAGAGGCACAGTCAACTAATCTAAAAGGGTGGTGAAAGCCAAACACACTCTGGCTAGGCTTATAAATGCCCTAGGGCAGATAGCCTAGTATCAACCTATGAGCCTATATATATATATATATATATATATATATATATATATATATATATATATATATATACACACACACACACACACACACACACACACACACACACACACACACACACACACACACACACACACCAGCATTGCTCAGATAGTGCATTTTCTCCCTAAGCTCACTGAATGAGAAGACACATCTGGAGATCTGATACTACTATTTAACACTTTCTTCTGCCAGTTTGGGAAGGAGAGAGATGACATAAAAGTAAGACTGAGGTAGTAACAAGAGTTGCCCTTCTGAATAAAAATCTAGTTTACAAAAAGCAGAAGTTCACTAGTACCACCATGATTCCTGTAGTATGTGTACTTGGAGTACTGTTTCAGTTCACTAGTAGCACTACAGTCTGTGTAGTATGTCCACTGAAGGGCTACTGTCTCCATTCACTTAATCCATTACAATCCTTGCAGTATGTCATCTGAAAGAAAACTGTCTCTATTAACTAATACTGCTGCAATCCCTGCAGTATGTCTACTGAAGGAATTCTGTCTTCATTCGCCAGTACCACTGCAATTTATATACTATGAGCACTTAAGGAATACTGTCTCAGTTCACTAACACCACTACAATCTGTGTAATATATATAGTGAAGGAGCACTATCTAGTGGGAATACTCTCTCTCAGTTGACCTTGTGCACCACTGTACCACAGATGAGAATCCTCCTTATGCAGACAAACGCGCTGAAACATAATTTTCATTTATGGAATATATTTTTCTCTTTTTTTTTTTTCAAATGCACTTCACAGTACAGCAAGAAGTAATGTACCTTCAAGCTGTTCCAAAAAGTATTTAGTTGTTCATATTGTAGGATTGCTTAGGATTTTTACAGCTTTTTTTTTTAAATGTGGATTTTGTGCGCCGGGCAGCACCGGTTAGCTAGGGTATAACTATTCCCGGCTCCACAAAGTCTACTCTTCAATTTTTCCCTTGCAACTAGGCAAACTTTCAACTTAAGCACTCAAACCATTCACTTCTCATCCCAGAACTTGCTCAAAACTCATAGCAAGCACTAATAAACCTTAGCACTAGACCCCCCCCCCATACTGTAGAGAAGGACAAGGCTCTCTATTCGGCCTTACCAGCCAATCAGTAAAACAGTTCACTGTTCACTGTACCTATCCAGGCATGTCCAAAGGGCAGGTTCAGGTGTACTGTCTGGTCCAACTGGTGAATCTGGGCATTTTGAGGCAATGTTACAATTGCCTCATGTACACAGACAACCCTCTCCTCCTTCCACCAAACACTAATGCATGCGAGAGATGAAATTATACAGCCAAACTGGAGGCTAATCTTTCTCAACCCAAGACTGGACCAGGCAGTCAAGAGGAGAAGGGAATTACTTGCATCACACCACCAGACTCACATAGACCTATGAAACCATCACCGGCAAAAAACACACATAAATACATGAAAACATACTCGGAGGCACTAAATAAAAATCTTCAAAAGCAACAGAGACCTCCAAAAAAGATATCCAAGCAACCTCCACCCCCCCAACACAAACCATGAAACACATACTTCACAAAACCAGTGTGCCACGCAATCACAGCCCTTAAGGCAAAATAACATACCCAACACACTAGTAATAGGTGACTCTATAGTCAGGCACACTGACGTCCCACTCACTAGGCTGAACAAGGAGAAGGTTACTGTTAGCTGCCTGTCAGGTGCCAGGATCCGCCACATAACACAAGCACTCAGGTCACTCCAGAACAAGTACAAATATGACTCTGTCATTGTCCATGTTGGTGTGAATGACCTGAGCCGTACCTCCCTGGACTACATGAAAAGAGACATGGAGGAGCTCTCTGATCACATAGCCCAGGCCGGTATGACCCTGACCCTGAGTAGCATCCTGCCCTTACCAAGAATAATACCATGGTTTAGAGAAAAAATTATCAATTTCAACAATTGGCTAAGCTTCTGGTGTCATTCAAAGGGGAACCAGTGTCTGTCAGCCTGGGATGACATGCTCGACAAGCCACGCTGCTTCACTAGAGATGGATTGCACCTGTCACACTTAGGCTTTGAATACTGGCCAAGGCTCTTGCCACCCCCATAGTGCCTTTTTTAGGCAAGGCTCAAAAGACAATCCCACCACCGTAAATAGCACAAGTAACAAAAACTGAGGGTAATGCTACTCAATGCCAGAAGTCTAAACCTCAAAATGCATGCACTTGAGGCACTCCTCAGTATGGAGAAAATCGATATATGTGCAGTAACAGAAACCTGGTTTAAGGCTTCAGAGAGCACCCCAACACTACCAGGCTACAACTCATACCATACATTTTGGCCACAAAACCCGGACCAAAATACAAAAGGCGGGGGGGAGTATCCATATTCATCAAGGATACCCACACCTCCAGGTTAGTGGCACAGCATGATGCTTCAGAGATCATCCACTTGCAACTAACAATGGGTAAAACTGCTATTCAAATTAAAGCTTGCTACAGATCACCCACCATGTCCCAGGACCCACACTGCGCATTCCTGGAAACACTGGGAAACATAAAGGTCCTACCAAATACCCTGACATTGGGTGATTTCAATTACCCAAACATTAACTGGGAGAACTACTCAAGTACAAACTCCCTTGCCCAACATTTCCTAGAATTTATAAACTCAAACGCCCTGGATAAACTGGTCAACACCCCCACCAGAGGTGACAACATATTGGACCTGGTCATCACCAACATGGGCAACCGGTGTTCCACACCGGAGATCAACCCCTCGCTGGTTAGATCTGACCATAAAGCAATCACTCTGGATATCCACATTCTGCCACCACCCCCAGTCAAAGAAAGCACCATGAAAAACTTTTCAAAAGCAAACTTCATGTTACTTTAGACCAAGGTGGAAAGTTTCAAAGCCCCCATGATAAAGGATAACTCTGTCCAAGCTGCAAAATCCTTTACTAATGCACTCTACGGGCACCTACACAAATGTATGGATCATGCTATCCCAAACAAAACCAAGACTCACTCCTCCAAGAAAAGGAAACCAGTTTGGTGGACCCCTGCCATAAACAAGCTGTGTAATAGAAGAAGGAAACTAGTACAGAAAAGAGTAAAATCCCAAGAAGGGAAGACATCCCTGATCAGTATCAGCAAGAAACTACTTTCCCTCATAAAAGCATCCAAGGCTAGCTTCAAAAGAAAAATTGCCATGGACTCCAAAGATAACCACAAGGCATTCTTTAGCTATGTCAAGAATCTAAGTGGCAAATCTCAGATCTGCTCGGAGTTAGTGCAGAATGGCACAAAATACATTGAACCGACCGATATAGCTAACATCCTGGCAGACAAGTTCAGTGCAAACTTCACCCCCAAAAGGGCCCATAACTATACTAGAATAATGTAGTGCCCCTAAAATCACAGACAATCGGGTTAAAACAGCCTACTCCAAAGCCAAAAACACAGCATCAGTGGGGCCGGACGGTGTCCCAGACTGCGTCCTACACGAGCTCAAAGATGAACTAACCCCTCACCTAAACACACTGTTTAAACTCAGCCTTTCCACAGGCTGTGTGCCCACAGAATGGTGTACAGCAACGGTTATTCCACTCCACGAAGGTGGAGCCACAACGGACCCCGGGAACTATCGCCCTTTAAAAATCCACAGAAGCACCAACCTCCAAACGCAACAGTACTCTCCAAGTTTTTATTGGCATAAAATGCCACGTAACCTCAATAAAAAGTACACATGCGTACTCCGGTTAAAAATACAAAACAGGACTCCTCGTACAAATTTATGTAAAGCGCTTTTCGTCCGGATCGTATCCGGACTTCTTCAGACAAAAGTTTGAAGAAGCTCGGATAAGATCCGGACGAAAAGCGCTTTACATAAATTTGTATGAGGAGTCCTGTTTTGTATTTTTAACCGGAGTACGCATGTGTACTTTTTATTGAGGTTACGTGGCATTTTATGCTAATAAAAACTTGGAGAGTTCTGTTGCGTTTGGAGGTTGGTGCTTCTGTGGATTTTTACAGTCTGTTTTTCGTCTATTGGTGCTTGACTATCGCACTTTAAGCCTGACTAGCTTGTTCTGCAAAGCTATGGAACGCATCATCATGGATCTCATTAACAGAGACATTGGGAACCTCCAAACACTGGACCCTACCCAGTTCGGCTTTGTTAAGGGCAGATCATGCCTCCTAAACCTGGTGGACTTCTTTCAGACAGTTACCAAGGGAATAGACAAGGGAAAGGTGGTCCACACAGCCTACCTAGACCTCGCAAAGGCCTTCGACCCACTCAGGTATTATAGACAAGCTCACCAGCCTGAACATAAACCCCTACGTCACGAGATGGGTTGCCAACTGGCTCATGGATAGAACCCACATGGTAAGAGTTGCGGGAACTAGGTCTGACTCTAAACCGGTTACAAGTGGTGTTCCCCAGGGCTCAGTCCTAGGACCCCTCTTGTTCAGCATATACTTCTCAGAAGTACAGGCAAGCACAGGAGGATTATGGCTGACCAAGTTTACAGATGACTGCAAACTAGGGGCTATAATTGACTCTCCGGCTGTCACAGACATCAAGGTCTCACTGAGACAGATACCTGGTGTAAAAACCATGGCCTCAAGCTAAATGCCAAAAAGTGCATAGTCATCCCCTTAGTAAAAAACAGAGTACCCACAAACTACCACATAGGTGGTAACCCCCTAAATACTGAAGACGTAATAAGGGATCTGGAGACCCAAGTAGATAGTAACCTCTCCTTTGATAATCATATTGCCAAAGTGGTTAGAAAATACTTCTATTTGGCCCACCTAATCACAAAAGGGTTTGCATCCAGATCGAAAGAAGTCATTGGGCCCCTCTACGCATCACTCATCAGACCCATCATAGAGTACAATGTCCCATTTGGGATGTACCTTACAAGACACATGCAACAACTGGAAAGACCACAGAAATACCTCACCAAGAGGATCATTGGCCTCAAGCAGATGCCCTATGCAGCTTGACTGAAGAAACTCCAGCTGTACTCGGTTGCATACCGCCTACTCACAGGTGATCTCTGCCTGACATACAAGGCCATGTCCAACCCAGAATTGATGGACATGCTCTACCTAAACAAAACCATATCTTTTTGAGCCACATGCTCCAGGGATCTAATCCTCACCTCAGCAATAAATAGGACGTGCTGGAGGGATAGATTCCTGCCCCAGAGACTTCCCATGCTCTGGAACAAGATTTCAATCTACATTAGGCAGAGCTCTTCGCTAGCCCTCTTCAAGAGAAACCTTGATGAGTGGATGGGAAACAGAAAGTTTACCCCAGGGATCACTTCAATGGCTCTGATGGACAAAGGCACAGGGAACTAATCTAAGGGGGCGGCGACTAGGCTTATAAATGCCTTCGGGTAAATAGCCTAGTACCTACCTATGAACCTATATATAATATGTGTGTGTATGTATATATATATGTATATATATATATATATATATATATATATATATATATATATATATACACACACACACACACACACACACACACACACACACACACACACACACACACACACACACTTGTATCACATGTTTTACCCTCATTGACCTGTGTTTCAAAATAAATAAGTAAGTAAGTAAAGGACATCTCTGTATCAAAAGGAACTATGGAGTTTGGAGGTTTGTGGCAATACAGTACCACTGGTGATGCAGTCTACTTTACATATGAGGTTATATGAGTCGCAGGTTTGCCTTATGTGGGGAGTTAGTGGTAATGGATACACACACATTGGGAGTAGTAGACTGAGCACTAACACAGGTATTCTGATAATTCATAGGGGGCATGATAGTGGTAAGACTGATGGTGCATTTAGTTAAACTGTGTGCTGCATGAGGGGAAACTCCTTTTCTCCAAGGTACTGGTGCACTGACTTTGGAGATGAATATATTCCTTTCAGGGGGAGTAGGGAAATCATTGAAAGAACCACAAAGGAAAAGCTGGTTGCTTTCCTAGAGGGTAGTATTTTCCAAGGCAGCAACTAACATGGATTCATGGCCCAAAGGACCTTTTGCAATTTTATGGTTGAGTTACAGCAAAACTTGACAGAGACATAGCAGTTAAAGGGGTGATCCTAGGCTTCACTGTGGCCTTTAATATGGTCCTGCCAGGTAGCTGCTAGAAAAAATGGAGGCGCTTGGCTTTTGGATCAAGAATAAGGAACTGGTCTGTTGCATGGTTGAGGGGTGGGGTGTGGATGCTTGGAAATGACAGGGACAATGTCAGGAATGAGGAAACTGACTAGTGGAGTACCTTAATGGGTCAATGACATGCCCCATTATTCTCCAGTACCTGCATTTCAGACAGTTTTGATGGAAGTGAAATCTGCATCATCCTCTTTACTGATAATACAACAATATGTGCAGAGAATGGACAGGGAGTCTAGTTAAGGGTTTAGAAAAATCTGACTGTGCTAAAAGATAACAGCTGAGGTTCATTGCAAGGAAAAGCTAAGTTCTACACCTTTACCACAACAATCATGGAGTGAATAATCAGTTTGTGGGAGTAAAACTGATGGAAACAAGAGGAGGAAAGGAATGTGGGGGGGGGGGGCTGTGGTTACACCTAGACTCGGCCATCAGGAGTAAGTAGTGGTGATAATAACCAATAGAATGCTAGGATGTGCCTTTGGAAAGGGGGGGCAGACTCCAGCTGTAAAGAGGTATTGCTCTTGTTCCACTCATTCTTGATCAGACCACACTTTGTGTATCATGCCCAGTTCCGGAAGCTTTTGCCAACAGAAGGACATCAGGCCACTAGAAGGAGCCCAAAAGGAAGCCATAAGAAGAGTAGGTGGAATGGAGTGAGATGACTTAGAGAAGAGACCAGAGGAAAACTGCATCATGTCTGCTTATTTCAGTCCAAAACTGTCAGGAATGCATGATATGGTAGACCAGTTAATGTTATGGAGATCTGAAGGGGTAATCCTGAAAAGGAAAGACACAAACTGGAAGAGGAGGCGTAGGCATTAAATATTAGGGATTGACTAGCTGGCTTTGTTGAACCAGGGTTCAGTTAGGAGCTCTGACATTGGAGAAGTGAGCTGAGATGGAGGAGGAGTGGAGAGTCTAGGGCTGCCTGCCTCTTTCAGAAGGATGTGAGGCATGTTTGGGTGCACACAGGTGTAACACTTCCTCTAGTGGAGACCAAAGGCACCTGCTCCAAGGAGGTGGGAACCTCTTCCAGCTTACATTGCTTGCAAAGTATATACCATCCGTGCACCATACTCATTGCTCAGCTTGTCTGGGTAACGCCTACTGGCAATGCATTGGGAGTTTGGGCTTAAACAAAAACCTAATCCAGTGTAAATGACGGCTGCACCCTGTCACATGACTTTCATAAAATGAAATGAATGGTTCAGAAGCTTTCACTTAGAGGAAAATGACTGAGTCAATAGGTTTTACAGGAGATGGGCTAGTACTGAGGATCAGGAAAAAGAAAAGAATGAGATTTTTGGGATTAATTATTCCCCTGATGTGACAAGATATTTCTTTGCAGAAAAGCTTTTGGTCCCACAGAATAGACTGGTAAAATGGATGGTGGTGGTAGTAGGGGGGAATCCTAAGAGACATTCAAGAGGGCATGGGAAAATGCCTGTTGACATTTCAGGAAATGTATTAGCAATCCTCATATGAATGGGAATGTATAGCTGTACCTATACAAAGACACACACACACACACATTTGTGTATATGTGTGTGTATATATATATATATATATATATATATATATATATATATATATATATATATATATATATATAGTTCAAGCCTGGCTGTCAACAGTATTCTCTGTTCTTTGAGGAACAGTGATCTTATAGTTTGCACCTCCATAGTTTGCTATTTATATGTACTGTCTCCCATGGCAGGACTGTACAGGAGGCTTCACCATGAAAAATATTTTAATGATGTTACAGTGAGTACTGTGATGTCCCTCCTCTGGGCCAGTAATCAAGGAGCCTTATTCCTCACCACTGACACTGGTGAGGGATGTTCACTTGGAACAAAAATAGATATATACAGTGTTTCCAGATGCAGGTGTCTGCACCAAGCAGAATTTCCCTTAAGACCACACAGTGAACAGACTCCCATCCTGGGGCTGGGTTTCCCTCTCTCCCACCAGGCACCAAATAAGACTCCACACTGACCACAGCTGTAGAGTTGAGTCCTCAACTGAGTGTTCCAATCCAAGTTCTCCACCACCCTCTTTGTGAAACCAGTGCTCTGTGTCCCTGTTCCAAATATCTGACACACACTCTTTGAGATTTGATTTTCACAGACACAGAGACACACACACACACACACACACACACACACACACACACACACACACACACACACACCTGGGAAATGCTGGAACATATTTACCAGCTATGCCCCACTGCACAGACTATAAGGTAGAAACTGCCACCAGAAAATTCCAAAGCCAGCTACTCTTAGGCTCTTACAAGGGTATCCAATTATACTGAGTAAAATTAATACTAAAATAAATGGTAGTGTTTGACCAATTCAGCAAGATTTTCAGGAGTAGTCACAGTGTCACCAAATAAATATAAGTACTCTCAAAGGTTAAAATATTCCCTGAAAGACCAGCCACAATGAAAAGTTTAAATATGTTTAATAATAAATAATAACATTAAAATGCTGAATATCTATTTATAGTAAACACCAGAGTTTCAGTCACAGACGATATTAAAAATAACACGTATGGATAGATTCACACAGATACAGAAAAACAGTACTTAAGTAATCTCACTGTGTTTTCCTGAATGATCTAAAGAATTACTACCTGCTGTTTACTTATTAAAGCAAGGCAAGACAAAATGGGTGTGTGATTCTTCTTTGTCAGGTTTCAGAAACAGACTGGCCTGAGACTTCTGTCTCATATAGAATTAAAACATAATTTCAGTACTGGATTACAGAATGACATCACATACATCTGGTCAGTTGATTTCTGGGTTCCACAATCCCCCTTTACTAGAAACTAAGCCAAAATCTTGCACATATGTGTTACCATACACACACACATTGAGCTTTGCTAAGATGTGTTATAGCATCTGGAAGGTATAAAGCCATTTCAAAAACTTCCACCCTTACAGGGTACCAATTAGTTCACCCCTAAGGACAATAGAGTAGGATTCCTAGTCCTAGTTTTGACAGACATTTTGTCTCTGGCTGCAATCAGAACTGTAAGATACAGTCTTTATGGCCTAAACCAGGTCATTTAATTTCAGACTATTTTTTCAAAGTTAGCTGGACTGAAATTAATCTCCTCTCTTCCATTAGCCTCTGTTACAATGTATTCATTTCAACAGTTACAATACAATCTGACATATACAGGTGCATTTCTTTTCTGTCCAGCAGGACTCACTGTTGGTATATTTTTAACACAAGCAGCTTTACAAATACATTTTCAACACAAGCACCAGTACAAATCAGTTTGATATACAAATGACATATAATTCTTTACAAAACTCCAGCTAGTTATGCTGGCATATGTTACATATCCACTGACCTACTTCTCCTGGTATAGCTGGCAATATCTGGCATAATCACAAGTAAAAACATTTGTTTTATTTTGCTTGCAGTTTATTGGCATTACATAACAATCCAGAATTTCAAGTGTTGCATATGATGAGGCTGTGGCATGGGATAACTGGAGAAGGCATGAAACTGGTCAGTACTGATTAGTGCTCCATCCTGGTAAACATATGTAAATAAATAGATTAGGTAGAAGATAGGGATGGAGGGGAGGCAGGTAGAATGTTAAGTCCTTTTAAAACATGAGGCTTTTACTGTCTCATTCTGTCACATAAAGCTAGATGATGAGGTTTCATTTTGTTTGTTATCAGTAGAAAGGCATGTTTTCTATCTAGAACTTTTGCAATGTCATTACGAAAATGTATGATCATCTTCACCAATAATGTAAATTGACATACTGGAAGTGGATTCATTTATATGACAAGGAGGCAGTTCGATCCAAAGACAATTACAGCTGAGAAAGACCTCCTTATCAGCTCATTAGCATCTCTCTGAATTGTACTTTTCTGACACTAGCATTGTCAGACCTGACAGTGGTACTGTTTTCTTTGAAAGCTCATGCATCACATTGGCAAGGGCAACCCCAACACTCCTGGGTTACAGTCAGTCACACTCGCTGAAGCACCTCCCTCTCACTTACCCCCTCACACACTTGATTCCCTGCCATAACCCTCCTATTGTGACCACCCAGGAACACAGACAGACAGAGACACTTACGCAAATATGGATCAGAACCCAGTTTCAGCACTTAGGTATGCTATGCCAAAGTGTAGAAAAGTTGAGCACAATGTGAATATGTAATATGTGTTGTAGGAATGCACAGATGTGGAATATGGAAGTACATGAATGATGCATGACTATACAAATGAGTATGGGAAGTAGCCCTGATGTCTCTGTGCTGACCCCTTGTAAGAGAACTGGTGAGAGCAGACACTGAAAGGAACATCTGCATACTTCTGAACTGTTTCACATTATGATGTACATCACATTTTAATTATAGAAATCCCTTTTTACTACAGGAAAAGGCAGTTTTACGTACTGTCCAAAGACATTTTGAAGCATCACTTTGCAGTTATTGTTGATTATCTGTACAATCAAAACAGTGTAAATGTTGCCACACTTAATTTCACTGTTTTCTTCTTACATTTTCAAGTCTGTTCATATTCTGCATATTTAGCTGAAAAAAAAGCCGAGCAGTGTTATTATAGTTCTCTGTCTTTCTCTCTATATAAATATATTTACATCCTAACATATGTAAACACACACGTGTCCATGTGTGTTAATGAATCTCAATTATCTTTGACACAGCAATGTGAATGCCTTTAAGTCTTATGTATTAAGCAGCTTATGTTTGTTATATGTGAAACAGCTTTGTGGGATGGAAGAAAATGTCACTTCCTTGTTTCACCTCCTGTTGTTACTGCTTCTGTATCTGTGACTAACCACTTGATAAGACCCGTGGAAAACTTTGTTCTTGTTACCTCAGATAACCCTTCTTTGCTCTGATTGGGTTGGTACTAAATAATGTTACAGAAACTGAACAGGATGGAGAAAGCATTTCCTGCAGTGATACAGTTTGTAAATGTTTCTTAAAAGTAGACAGAAGAAACATATTCATGCAGTAACACACACACACACACACACACACACACACACACACACACACACTCTCTCTCTCTCTCTCTCTCTCTCTCTCTCTCACACATACATTTTGTTACATAATGATCTTTGTCAGTCTATAGTTTCATGAGCTCACACATTTTCCATCAGATCCCTCCTGATACCATCAGTCACCTGTGAGTTTACCCCTTATATTACACCTTTGACAGAATAGTTTCATGCCATTGTATTTCACTTTGCGTACTTAGTTAATCCAAATGTTGCATGTGCAATGCAGAAAGCTGAACATAAAGTGCATGGCTCCTTAGTACATGTAGGATGCTGTCCGACTGAAAATGGAAATAGTTGGAATTAGCCAGTCTTTTCTTCCTTGCCTTGCATGCTGTAATCTTATGAAATGCAAAGCCATTTTTTTGCCTGTTATCAATAAAATACTGTTGGGTAACTGAAATGGTGGTTTGTTCAGGAGGTCTGGGAGTGATGTCGCAACAGCATTTTTCTGTAGTTTCACATCTCTCATTAAAATATATTGCATAATGGTAATTATGTACTGTTGGTAAACATGTTAGATGAGCCAATTTGTGCATACATTTTCTCCTCGTACTGCATTCTACCCAGTGTCTACAAAGAAATATAGAATATACAGGTGCAAGGGCAAACATATATGCATGTGTACTAGAACCAGAATGTACCTTTCTCTGCCGTTGAAATGAAAACAAATATGCATTAAACTCTGGTCTGATGTCTAAATTATTTGTTAGCACACACAGCCGTGATCAGTGATGAGTATGAGCCTTGCATGTAGGAGAATTTCAAGAGAAAACATAAAAATAACAGGAGAATAAAAGAAAAACATAATGCCTTTTCTGATGCAAGCAAGCTCTGCAATAGCAGTTCTGGAGGTACTTTATCTGCTTAATGACAGGAAGGTTTTACAAGCAATTCAGCAAAAGACATTTTAATAATTCCTAAATAAATATTTTTTATATTCTTTTTATTGCCTTAACTACCAATCATCAGCCCCCTCCAGTGAGTCCTGAATCCATTTAATTACAGAACCAAAATTAATGTCAAACAGACAATTTCTGAGACTGGGCAAATGTTTGCCCTGGACAACGGGTGGGCTAGCCGACTGGCATCTGTGTTGTTGTCTATGATTAGACTGCACTTATGACCAAAAATCTAGAGCAATACTCTTTCAGCAAAGAGCATGTGCTGTACAAATGGATTTACGGTATTTAAGAAATATATGTAGATAAGTTAGATAAGTTGCATTACCATAGCAGACAATTGTCTACTTTATGAAGATGATATTAAGCAAATATTCAAAATATGCATATCCTTCCTAAGAGATTTTTTTAAGCACTTAATAATAATCTTGTCTTTTGGCTTTTCCCTGTTAGGGGTCGCCACAGCAGAACTCCGGTCCACTAATGATTGGCAGTGGATTTTTACGGTGCCGAGATGCCAGCCCGACACTCAGCCTTCAAAGAAGGCACACCCATTCACGCATGCTCCTACCTGCATGTCTTTAAACATCACTCGACCATGGGGAGGACATGCAGACTCCACAGAGAAGGCGGTCTAGCCGAGAATCGAACCGGAGAGCCTCTTGTTGTGAAGCGACAATGCTAACTGCTGCACCACCGCGGCCTCTAAGCACTTAATAATAATATGATATTGATATCATTTACATATTATTTACACATTTATGAAGGATTTTGGTTATTGTAGAAAGCAAATAAGCTGTGTTATGAAAAAAAAAAAGAAAAGACCAAGAAGCGCACTTGGCATTGCATTTATATTTTCATTAGAGAGGTTCATAGGTTCATTCTAAGCAATTATTCTAAAGGACCTTTACAAACCTTGTACTGAAAATAAAGCTGCCTACTTCCTGTATCTTTGAAGGCCTAGGAGTGCATAGATAGCCCAAGGTCAAATTTATAGATACTCATCCTCTCATCACGTTTGGTTCTTAATAGCAATAGAGGGCTACTTTGTTTGATGTGGAGTAGAAGCGTATTTGGTAGCTAGGGAATGCTGTGGGAGAGCTATTTTTCCTGATCCCACTTTCTGTTAACATTATGATATAGGTTTAGTTCCTTAGAATAGGTATCTGTCGTACTCCTGGTTTTTCAAAGGTCTAAGATTTCAAACAGGAATGTCCCGTTACTTCACAGCAGCCTTGACAGTTCTATGACTGTTGTCCTTGGGTGGTGCTTGTGGGCTTCTGAGCATGTGCAACCTTCTGGCTGAGTGGTTCGTCACTCATGCAGCATGGCGCTGGTCAAGTCTGTATGCTGTGTATTCCAGTAAGACTTGGGCTGCCCCCCCCGAGGGTAAGTCGACAGCAGCTCCCCCCCAGTGTTCATGCTGCTAATTGAACATAGGTAATCTGTGCCCTGGGACTGCTCATTATATTTAATTTGTTGTGAAGTAATGGGTCTGCAGATCGCTACAGATGTGCCCACCTTTGCCAGAGGGTCAGAGCGAGTGATAAGTGCTAATCAAGGTAGAAGGAATATTCTCAGTACACCGGAGTTAAGTTTCAGTAACTATACAAGCATGTATGTGCTCAGATATCAATAAGGTCTCAAGATCTATCATTGTCATAGTTAATAGACTTCTAGTATTAAACTGCAATAAGTACAGACTGGCCTAATTAGAATTTAAGTCAAAAGGTCTGTTGGCTGTGCCTATAAAAGTCACACTATGGGCATAGAAAATGCTTAGCAAAAGTTCAGAATCTGCAAGGAGAGAGAAGCAGGCCATCTTTGGCAAAACAGGGATGACTGTCAGCCATTACCTTCCATGTTGATACACTGGATCCCTCTAGAATAATATCATTCAATGAACAAGTCGTTAAACCTAATCATATTTTTCTGGAATTGTCCCATCCTTCTTTACATGCTTTAAGGACTTAAACGCATTTTTTTTTACGTGTTTCTCTGGGTAGAGCATCTAAAGTCATTTACTCCCACACGAGCCATGACAAGATTGTATGCATACTTGGTGCAAAAGGATCGAACGGCCTTAATGAAATTACATGCCTTAGTACTTGTGAGGCAGCTAACACTCTCACTGTCTGTCTTTCTTCAACCTTGTGAATGGTACCTATTTATGTCTGACAACTGAGTGAGTCACTGACAGGTAAGACATTGTCATAAGTGGCAGTATGCTCTAGAAGCCTTAAGTTCTTAGGCATACAGCTTTGGGGACCTGTGCTTGTGGGAGAGACAGTGGCTAAGGTATGGGCATATGACTGAGGTATAGGTTTACTAATTCACTGCCTAGGAGGGATAGGAAGGGCTTTTGTTACTGCCTCAACATTTGTGGGCTTGGAGTTAAACTTGGATTCCATTGGGGTGGAAGTATGTGTCTTGATAACAATGGTTTATGAGAAATTATTCTCCAATTTGAATGTGAGAGATAGTGTAGCATAATGGTTAAGGTCTTCCTCTTTTAGACACAAGGTACAAGGTTTGAGTCTAACCTTTGATTATTGGCTAGGCTTAAAATAGCCATTCAGGGCAGTTAGCTAATGTTCACCTATGAATCCAAGAATTTACAACTTTGCAGGTAGCTGTTGTATTTGGTGGCAGTAAGGGATTGCTGATGACCATAAGGCACTTGCTACACTGCCTCAGAGCTCCTACTCCCAGCATGCTGGTAAGAGATGAAGTAAGGACAGACTTTGCTCCCAATGGTAGTAGAGATCTGGGACACAGACACCAGTGATAGATTGTTGTAAAGATGTATGTTATACTTTTACATTATGTAAGACACAACATGTATAACATTTTTATATTGGTGCAATATAAGATGGAGACTGTGCTACCGAAGACAACATGCAAAGAAGGGAAGAGGTAAACAGCATGGTTAGGACGCAGCATATACATGGAAGCGATAAGTAATGCAAGTTAGCCAATACGGTACATAAATGAGGATAAGAAGACAGTGCTGTTTAAACATCACACTATTGTATGTCTGTTCCTCTCAAGAATCTGAACGCAGATGCCACAAATTAACACATTCCAGTATATTAATGCAGGTAAGAGCACAAGAAACAATTAAGGAAGAAAACAGTAATATGAGGAACAGAGAAGTAGATAAATGTGCAGATACTGTGGATGAAAAGGTACAGACTAGCTAGTACAAAAGAATAGGTAGGACAGTGTCAGATATACATATATAACACACACACACACACACACACACACACACACACACACACACACACACACACACACACACACACACACACACACACACACACACACATACAGATTAATATACAGAGCAAATTGTTTTGGAAAGAAAATGCAAACCTTTTCAGAGATATTTATGGAATGGAACAGGGGTAGGAATAGGATGACAGTTACATATCTGATTTCTCATAAATAAGCTCTGTACTTTTCTTGAAGAAATTTATTTGAGGACTTCTTAGTTGCAATGGAATGTTACTTCAAAGTGTAGTTAGAGGAAAAGGAAAGGAAGATATCCTAAAGTTACTGACCTGGGTAGATAAAGCAACCTTTACCATATACTAGCTGTCTGGATGTTAAAGATATATACTGCATTCCAAAGTCTAGTAATATAATTTCAGGATTATGTTTTCATGCATTATGGATACACATTGAATAAAAGCATATTTAACTGTAAAATGACTCTCAGTGTCATGTCTTGAAGCCACATAGATTTATTAAGCAAGAAATGTCTTTATTAAATTATCACTTATGACCTAGGCAATCATACATTTATATAAAGGAAAACAAACCATAGTGACATAATTTTAGTTGCAAATGTTATATATCAATTATAATCTATCCGGTCACTATCAAACATTACATAGCTTATTCAGGTCATTAAAATCCTGCCTACTTTTAAACCTCATTCCTCATTTTGTATGTATTTTACCCACAATTTCCAATTTTTTCCTATGTAATTTGCTCCTACCCTTTTCTAAGGATCCCATTTCCAATTGTTTTATCTCTGTTACTATATTCACTACTTCTGGTGCAGTTGGTTTAGATCTGATTTACATTTCCTAGTAATTGCATAATTAGATTCAGCAAGGCTTTACTATGGCTAGGCAATTCCGATTCTGTGTCATACCTCAAAAAAATTGTTTTCTTACTCATACCAATTTGTTCACCCAGTATTTCTGATAGAATTGCCTGCAGGGAATTTTTAAAGTCTGCCAGCTTATTACTCTCCCAGAAAATATGTTCCCAGTTACCTCTTTCTTCCCCATCACAACTCCAACATTTGCTATCTAGCTGAGGAATAATTCTTTGACGTCTACTTGGGGTATAAAAATACCTGTGTAAACATTTCCAAGCAAAGATTCTAAATCTTCTAGACTTTTTTTTGCATATTTGGGGGACATACATATATCCCCATTGTTTCTTTATGAATTCATTATCCAATCTCTCTTCCCAATCCTTTCTAACCTCCTCTGATTGATTCTTATAGTTATCATGCAATATTTTATATGCTCTACTAATTATTCCTTTTTTAACAGCAGGTTATGTTGTAGATTCTACTAAAAACTCTACCATTGCTGGTCTTTCTCTTTGCCTGTACTCTGCCTACCCCATCAAGGTTTGATATCAATCTCTAGCCTGCAATCCAAATAAATTCTTGACCTCTTCCCATTCTATTACATTTCCCTGTCTAATTTGCTCCTAATACCTTGTTTTTTGCCATTTTTCTCCAATAAATTTCAGCCATTTCTTGCCTATTGTCTGTATCCCTAATTGCAGTTATCCCTATTGGCAGAATCTCCTTTCTCCATCCCATGTTGGCTTAGTTCTTAGAATACTTTCTGTACTTTATGAATATAATGTTCTGTATGGTTGTAATTCTGTTTAAGGATCTGCATTCAAAATCCCAGTTTCCCCTTGTTTCTTGAGCTTCACCCCTGTTTTGTCATCATCCATTTCCACTTTGAATTATAGGTGTTTGCTTGTGCTATTTATGAGAGCCTTAACTGTGTAGCTCGGAAGCACCTCTTCAAATCTGGTAAACTCAGACCATCTTGTTCTATTGGAAAAATTAGCTTATTCCAGTTGACTCTTGCCATCTTCCCCTTCAAGATAAAGTAGTTTAGCTCTTTATTAATTACTATCCACAACTTCTTCTCTGGTTGATAAAAGTTATGCCTGACTTGTGTGTAAAGCTAAAGGGACTAAAAACATTTTAACTGCTTGTATCTTGCCATCTTTATCCATAAAATAGAGCTTCCAATTTCTTAATTTATGTATTATCTTTTGTTTAGTCTCTTCCCACTTATCCTTAGCTGCCACACAAGAATCCTTTTTAATCCATACTCCTAAGTACTTCTTTTTATCATGTCCCCATAAATATGAATATTGCTGAACCAATTTGTGTGTGGGTACATATTTTATAGCTATTGCCTTTGTTTTAGCTTCATTAATTTTGTATTCTGAAAAGATCTGAAACTATCTGAAAATGTTCCACAACACTGAACTGTCCTTTTCTGGTTTTATCAGTTATAAAACAATATCATCTGCAAATAGAGCCAGCTTTTCTTGACTACCATACATATTATATTCTTGCATTTCAGAGTCCCTTATATTCTTTACCAGTGGTTCTGAATATAATGCAAATAAAGGTTCCTCTTCTAAAACAGAAATTATCAGAGAGTACCCCACCCACTTTAATTTCCGCCTCCGATCCCTCATATGTCCTTCTAATCAACCTTATAATTTTATCAGGGGATGCAAATGCTTCCATTGCCCTGCTCATAAAGTCCCAGCTTACTCTGTCAAATGCTTTCTCTGCATCAAGACCCACCAACAACAGTGGTATTTTGTTATATTCTGCTTCCCTCTGGATCATCAGTGTTCTGTTAATGTTGTCAAATGTTTGCATCCCCTCCACAATACCACACTGATCTATATCTATCCATTTTAACTTCACCTTTGCCATTCTTTTAGCCATTACACACACAAACACTTTATAATCATGATTTAGTATTGAAATGGCCCTGTATGAAGCTGGATCTGATGGGTCTTTACCCTCGTTAGGTATTACACCTACCACCGCTTTCTTCCAGTATGTTGGTACTTCTCCTCCTCTTAAAATAGTGTTAAACAAAACCTTCCAGATCTTTATCATTTTTTTCTCTCCTAGCTACCAATCTTCCACAGCAATGCCATTTATTACTGGGGACTTTCCTGTGGATTGGTTATTCCTCACCTTTCCACATAGATATACTTTTATTATAAATCTTTTGCATATCATATACATTTTACTGGAAATACTTTTAATTATTATAAATGTTTATAAAAACATGCATCTTCTCCTGTTGTAGCAATAGTACTTTAAATGATCACAGTATCTTAAAGCATACATATTGCAAGAAAAATAAATTGGATATTCAAACATTTTTCTCCAAACAATGTTTAACCAGGTTATGATGTTATGTACTGTGCGAATAGTTAGCACGTAATTTATGGATGTTGATGTAGTGTGGTGATTTGGGCATTAGGGGCTCAAGAAGAGTTTGTGAACCTTAACACTTCTCAATATTTTACTTTCTGCACTGGGATGTGAACCTATTGATCCCATATGTGTTTGTGTGCATGTAGCTATGTAGTTATTTGCATTTGCCTCTAAAGAGAAGCATGTACACTCATGCTTATGTGCAAGCACATGTATGAACGTGTGTGTGTATATCAAACACAAAACATCAACAATACAAATGTTGACGCTTTAGTATGTATGTGGCACATGCAGAATTCAATTAAAATAAAAAAAATACTGGCAAGGTAGCCAGCCCCCCTGCAGTCCTGTACTCCATGAAAGTTATTATCTAGTAACTGTCAGATTTCCCAATATCAGGGAAAGGGCATATTCCCCAACCATGACAATTGTACTAAAACTGGATTCAACCGTATTTTGTTCCCCATATGTATTGTATCTATGTGTATATGTGCATGTGTGAGATCCAGAGAGAGAGGGAGAGAGAGGGACAAGATAGACAATAAGCAAGGCTGAGACCAGGAACATTTCTCCTGCTTCTGATCAGTGCATTCCAATAAGCCCTTAATGAACATGTATGAGTGGGTACCTTTGTTTTGTAAAATACAATGAAGACCACTGTTGGCAGGGCCGAGTCAATAACTGTATGGTCCTACCTGCAAAATATAATGTGCAGATTTACTTCATGCTGATAAACATAAAGTAACTAATGAGTGTAAATATTATCAGACTGTCACGTGTGCTTTGTATGACTTTTCCATCTCACTCTATTCACCTTGTTGCCATGGACCTTGGTTTACTCCCCCTTTTATCAATTTGAGAAGTATGGTGCCTTGTGCTACTGGTGGGCAGGGCAGTCTGAAAGATTTGAGTGTCATTCAGACTACACATCACTTACAGTAAAAGTAAAAATTAAACTTAATACCTGTTGTTGAATGACAGCAAAAAGAAGTGAGGATGTAGTGCATTCTATTGCATTTTTTTCAGTCTTAGGGTAAATGTTATCTTGGGAAGCAAACTTGTAAAAGTGTTGGATCATATAAAGCACTGAAGCTGTAAAACAGGGAGGATATCATGTGTACTTCTTACTTCTTTTAGTTTTAGTTATTTATTCATTCATTCATTTTTTGTTTATTCACCAAAGAAGTCTCGCAAAGCTGAAAACTCTCCCAAGGAGGGCTTTCAAACTGCAGTGAAATAATGCAGGCATTTAATGGTAGAGTACTGAAAATGAATAAACATTAGCAGTTTTTTGAGGTAACTGGCAATGCAGTGTCCTGTGGAGTGACAGCATAGATCTTGATACTAAGATTTACACATATACCCACCCTTACAGACAGAATCCATGACAGAAGACATCATCAGTTAAGGTAAGCAGTCTGTGAACCGTTTCCACTTGAGCTTAGAGAAATAGAGAGACAGAAACAATGAATATTAACTGAGCCCTTAAGGCAGATGTATAGGAAAAAGTGCTGCTTGTTAATACTAAAAGGTGCACGTGGACTTGTTTGATAATCATGTATACTGAATGTTTGAATTATTGCCTCTGTCCTTGGTATAGTACTAATAATCATATCCCCTCTCTAGGTGTTCCTACTTCACCTTTCCCTGAAAGGCTTGTTAAAGCATACAGGGTCATTCCAGGAGTAACAAGTATGGAAGACTTTCCCCACCACGGAACTTGTTTTAATAAGGTGTTCCTACCTCAGCTCCCCCTGAAAGGCTTGTAAAAGCATACAGGGTCATTCCAGGAGTAACAAGTATGGAAGACTTTCACCACCACGGAACTTGTTTTAATAAGGTCAATATCCACTACAATACCTTGCCACCTGTAAACCTAACAAACTGGGTCCAAAAAAGCACTGGTGAATGTCCCATAACTCCTGCTTGTAATCTGTTAAGCTGATAAGCATTAGGTTGGAAGGGTTAGACTTTCCTGTAGCCTTCTTTCTTCCCCAATTAAGGTAAAAACAGTGTGCTTTCTACTGTTCAACAGATGAGCATAGTGTGCTCTGCACCTCCAAATAGTGCATTTCTCAATAAACTAAGTGAAGCAAGCGTGCTACAAAAGGGAATTGGAAAATGGGCTCTCTGAATTGTAAACTGAGAAGCAGGCATGGAACTGTGTAGTTTTTAACAGTAGGGCCTAGGAACAGAGTATTGGGCATATAAAAGAAACAAAAAAGCATGCTTGTAACTCATTTAACAGTAGGGCTTAGGAACAGAGTATTGGGCATATAAAAGAAACAAAAAAGCGTGCTTGTAACTCATACCTGCACATGCTGCCTCTAGACATCTGCTTTACTGGTTTAGCCCTGCTCTACTCACTTTGCTCGCTCCGTGCTCCACTCGCTTTGCTCACTCCGTGCCCCACCCTGCCCCCATATCCGACCCGCCCCCAGTAGTACTACGTTTATAGTACCACTGGCATGCCCCCTTAATTAGGTAACCAACTACACATGCTCCTAGAATCTAGCAAACTCCTAGCACAACAATACACCCTCTATCCACCCCACTATCCATATTAACCCACCCATAGCTATTCTATTCTCTCTAATCTTTTATCCACCACATACACTCAATCCAGAACCTATCCTAGTAATTTACTATGACTGCAGCTAAAACACTAATGCTGCTACCCTTAGTACCCTCCTGTTCATTCCTTATCACCTAAGCTCCTATGAATATGTACAGCATCTTGAAATCCAATACCCACAATCTTAAACAGACACCAACCCTGCATTTAATAAGTTTATCCACCACATAACCACCCCCTCTCCTAATTCCTCACCCCCCCCCCCAATTACCATCACTAGACTAAATACTGCTACATTAGCTTAAAAACCAAAAGCTACAAAAAAATCATAAACAAATTTTTAAGACTCATAAGCAACTTAAAAATTAATCTTATGAAGGATGGAGACATCCACCCCAACCCTGGCCCATCCCCAAGAGTAGACCCAAGCACACCATCTAACAACTCAACGTGTACTACCCAGATTGATAGACTTCCAAACTCATTTCTGGTCTGTCATCTCAACATCAGAAGCATAAACAACAAGATCCATAGCCTACATGGACTCTTAGCTGTTCACTCCCCTGATATCCTCTGCCTCACAGAAACCTGGCTAAAACCAATAACCAAAGATAATGAAATAACCCCCCCACAGCACAACATCCTTAGACTGGACCTGATCTCCAGGAAAGGTGGCAGGGTAGCTGTACTGTACAAGTCTACCCTAACAATAACAATTGACACCCAACAGCCACCCCAGTTTGGCAATGCAGAAATTCTCATCACCAAACTAATAATAAACAAAAATAAATGCAGATACATTGTCTGCATTTATATTCCACCCAGCAAGAATGATAATACTATAGAAAATATCTTACATTGGCTAGCTTCTAACTATCCCCAGGAAGCCATTGTCCTGGGGGACTTTAACACTGATTGGAACACCTGTTCCTCTGAAACTCCCTCCACTCATTTAAACCTCCACGGGTTTACTCAGATCATTGCCACCCCCACCAGATTTAGCAAAAACAGAGTCAAAGATAGTATCCTTGATTGGATACTTATTAATAGCCACCTCCAAAAGTACAAGTCAGGTACATTACCCGATGATCTAAGTGATCACTGCCTTACCTATATTATTATGCTCAAAGCCGACATTCCCAACAGCTCACCTCCAAACTATAAGAAACGTCAGGAACTTTAACCTTGATAACTTCCAAAATGAACTCAAAGGGGTGTATATCAAAACTTTGAATGCTGATAAGTTCGAATACCAAAACCTCGAACGTGAAAGTCCGAAGACTGAAAATATCGAAGCTGCAGAACATCAAATTCTTTCCCAGGGAACGAATTTGGTGGGCCGTTTCAACTGCTTTGCTATTTCCTCCACTGTGGTGTGATCTCGGAGTTGGTATATTTAAGTAGGGAGGTAGTGTTCATGTGTTTCTAGTTTTGTACTATAACAGCGATTAAATTGCTGTTCTCAGGCTTCGGGGTTTTCAGCTTTCATGGTTTTGGGTTCGATGTTATAACATTCAAAGTTTTGACACTTCGATGTTGTGATATAGACCCACTCAAAGCATGTAATTGGAATGTCTTGAAACTACCCCCATTACACGAATCAGTTGAGCACTTCAATACCAGATTTCTGGCTATCCTTAACCACCATGCTCCTAACCGTACCATCCGTGCAAAAGCCACAGTTGCACCGTGGCTATCAAAAGAAACAAAAAACAAAATTAACCTAAGAAACAGTGCCTGGGCCAGGTGGCATGTTACCAAAGCCCCTATGGACCAAGTAAGATATCGGCAGCTAAGGAACCAGACCAAAAAAAATCTGTCATTCTAGACAAAAAAATCACTGCACCCTCCTACAACAAAAATATCAGCTAAAACCTCAAATGTTCTGGGCTGGTATTAACAATCTTCTCCACCCAGTCCATTCTGCCACTCCTACCCCATCAGCTGCCCTTGATAAATCCCCTGTAGAAATTGAAAGCAGCTTCAACTCCTTCTTTAATGAAACTATCCAGTCTCTAGCTACCCATCTCACTCCATCGGACACAAACACCAGCTCTGGAACATCTAGCCCTGATCCACCCAGCACCCAACCCACCTTTACCTTTCAAAAGGTACCTACCAACCTGATTCGGACCTTAATCAAAAAGCTAAAACCTACTACACTAGCTATAGACCACCTCCCAGCTGAATATCTTCAAAAAGTAGCTGATACCATAGCACTTCCCATTTCTATTCTGATCAACAGATCCAGCTCAGAAGGATCCATCCCAGCAGTATGGAAAATATCACATGTTATACCTCTACATAAAGGAGGAAGTTCCACAGAATTATCTAACTTTAGACCTATAGCCATTCTTTCACCGATAGCTAAAATCATGGAAAGATGCATACACAAACAAATCATGCACTTTCTTATTCAAAACAGAAAGCTTGCCAACTCTCAGCATGGCTTTAGGCCATTCCACAGTACCACCACGGCTCTTCTATCTTTCTCTAATGTCATCAGTCTTCATTGTAACAACAACAAACTATCTTCAGCACTCTTCCTAGATTTCTCAAAAGCTTTCAAAATGGTCGACCATCAGCTACTGCTCAATACCCTGCATTTATTACTGCTTGATAGTAGCCTGATTATTCTAAGCCTTTTGGTTTAAGCAACTGGGCTTCAGACTAGTTGTTTTACGTTAAGAAGGTTTGTGGTCTGCACTGTTATGGCAGGACAGGTAGCTTACATACTTCTAAATTGAGAATTGCTGATTGAAGGCTCAGTGTCTGTTATTCTAAAAGTGTATTAGTTATTTTTAATTATAATTAGTTCTGGTTTAAGCACTTGGGCTTCAGGCCAGTTATTTTACATTAAGGAGGTTTGTGGTCTGCACTCTTGTGGGAGGAGAGGTTAGAATCTGCCCTTCTGTGCTTGCTTATTTGAACTATTTCTTTCTGAAACTGGTACACCTTGTTTGCTGTAGCATAGACTAAATTCAGACCTGCTGAATCTAGCTTTGTTTGTATAACCAGAACACTAATCCAGACGATCTTTTTTTTTTTGAGAAAGTTCCCCTGCGCCCTAGTGGCAGGAGTGTGCAGTTAAAACTTGTCTGATCAAAGACTGCTGGAATGGGGCTCAGTTTTTAGCTTTTTATTGGTTAATTTGTTTGTCAGTTTGCTCATTTGCTACTGTTATATTAAAAAAATACACTTTATGCATCGCCACTTAGCTAGGGATAAACTATTCCTGACACCATAAAGTCTGCTCTTCAAATTTTCCCTTAGAACTAGCCAGTTTTTAGTTTTAGCACTCAAATATGTTTCTTTAAGCTCGTCACTTGTTCAGAACTCATTGTAAGCGCTAAGTAAGCTACAAGTTACTACAGCACTCAACTTTCCTCACTTATCTAGAGGAAAATAGTTTTTAGTACTTAATAAATAAGCACCTATCCAGGCATGTCTAAGGGTCAGCTACCGGTGTTTTCTCCTGTCTACCTGATGAATCTTGGCATCTTGGGGCAATGCAGCAATTGCCTCATGTACACAGAGAACCCTCTCCTCCTACCACCCAACACTGCAACCTGTGAGAGATGCACTTATATTGCCAAACTGGAAGCAAAGCTGTCCTCACCCAAGACTGGACTAGACAGTCAAGAGGAGAAGGTAAATACTTGCACCACACCACAGTCATCACATAGTCCCTCAAAACCTGCATCACCAAAACACACACACATAGCAACACAAAACGCACACCTACATTCGTGGAGGCTCTCAATAAAAATCTGCTCAAGCAACAGAGACCTCCAAAGCAAAAACGCATGCAATCTCCACCCCCCCATACAACCCAAATAACACATAGCCCACAAACTCAGTGTGCCATTCAACCACAGCCCATAAGGCATAATAACGTACCCAGCACTCTAGTCATAGGTGACTCTGTAGTTAGGCACACTGATGTTCCATTCACCAGGCTAAACAAGGAGAAAGTTACTGTCAGCTGCCTGTCAGGTGCCAGGATCTGCCACATAACGCATACACTCAGGTCACAACACAACAAGTACAAATATGACTTTGTCATTGTCCATGTTGGTGTGAATGACCTGAGACATACCTCCGTGGACTACATGAAAAGAGACATGGAGGAGCTCTCCAATCTTGTAGCTCAGGCAGTTATGACCCTAGCCCTGAATAGCATCCTGCCATCACCCAGAATGATACAAGGGTGATTGAATTCAACAATTGGCTAAGCAATATCCTAGACCTGGTCATTACCAACATGGGTGACCTGTGTTCCACACCAGAGGTCAATTCCTCGTTGGTCAGATCTGACCACAAGCTAATCAGCCTAGACTAAGGTTTCCACCCATCCCATTGTCAGCAGGACACTCATGGGTTAAGCCACCTTATCCCATTGCCCACTGTATCAAGTAGTGGGACCTGAAAAGTCCCGCTTTTGCGGTCCCACTGAATTACCATGGAAAAGTCGCAATTATTTCTGGCTTTTTCACGGCAATTCAGTTATGTCACCAACCCGGACCTGCAGGCAAAGCTGCTGCCTGTTAGGTCCGGGTGCTTTAATTTGTGTAGCAATTGGCTGCATTTCATGAAAGGGGTGGGGATTGGGGTAGGAAGAGCCCTGCAAAGATCACAGCTGTAGGAGCACTTTGTTTTAAGCGCTTCTACAGCCGCTAAAAAAAGACCGAGATTTTTTTTTTTTTTTTTATAACAAGTGATCCAGCCAACTAGCCATCCTCCTCCATCCAGCCAGCCATCCTCCTCCTCCTCCAGCCAGCCAGCCATCCTCCTCCAGCCAGCCAGCCATCCTCCTTCATCCAGCCAGCCAGCCAGCCATCCTCCTTCATCCAGCCAGCCAGCCAGCCATCCTCCTTCATCCAGCCAGCCAGCCAGCCCTCCTCCTCCATCCAGCCAGCCAGCCCTCCTCCTCCATCAAGCCAGCCAGCCATCCTCCATACAGCCAACCATCCTCCTCCACCATCCAGCCAACCATCCTCATCCTCCAGCCAGCCATCCTCCATCCATCCATCCATCCATCCATCCATCCAACCAGCCAGCCATCCTGCCATCCTCCATCCATCCCAGCCAGCCAGCCATCCATGCAGCCAGCCATCCATCCATTCATGCAGCCAGGCATCCATCCATCAAGCCATCCATCCAGCAGATTCTCCCACCAACCAGCTAGCCACTCCAGCCAGCCAGCCAGCCATCCAGCCCCCATCCATTCATGCAGCCAGACATCCATCCAGTCATGCATCCATACATTCAGCCATCCATCCATCAAGCCATCCATTCAGCTGCTACTCCCACCAACCAGCTAGCCACCCGTCGTACCCATAACAGCATCTCCTTCACCACTCTGATGGTGACATCATAGTAGAGGGTGTGGCCAGTGTCATAATGGCCACACCTCCATGTCCCACTGTGGCCCACTTAAAAGGTGGCAACCCTAGCCTAGACATTCACATCTCGGCCCGACCCCCCATTAGGGAAACCACCGTAAAAAATTTCAACTTCACGCTTATTAAGACAGAAGTGGCAAACTTCACAACACCATACAGGTACGACTGCTGAATCCTACACAAATGCACTTTATAAGCACTTATACAAGTGCAAGGATTGTGCTATCCCTAACAGAACCAAGATGCTATCCACCCAAAAAGGAAGCCAATCTGGTGGTCCCCTGCCATAAACAAACTCTACAACAGAAGAAAGAAACTGTTGCAAAAAAAGAGTAAAATCCCATGACTGGAGGAACTCCCTGGTCAGCCTCAGTAAGAAGCTGAGATCACTCATAAAATCCTTCAAAGCTAGTTATGAAAACAAAATCGCCACTGATTCTAAAGACAACCACAAAGCATTCTATCGCTATGTCAAGAATCTCAATGGTAACACTCAGATCTGCTCTGAGTTACAGCACAATGGCACTAAATATACAGAACCAACTGATATTGCCATCATCCTGGCAGATAGGTTCAGTGCTAACTTTACCCCCCCCCTCACCCCCTAAAAGGCCCATCTCTATACCAGAAGAATGCAAAGTTTCTGTAATAATGCCTGCACAGGTAAAACTCACACTCTCCAAAGCCAAATACATAGCATCCATGAGACCTGACAACATCCCAGGTTGCATTCTACATGAAATACAGAATGAACTGGCACCTCACCTAAGCACCATGTTCAGTCATAGCCTCACCTCAGGCTTTGTGCCCACTGAATGGTGCATAACGATGGTTATCCCAATCCACAAAGAGGGAGCCACCACAACCTCGGGAACTACCACCCCATTAGCCTAATGAGCCTGGTCTGCAAGGCCATGGAATGTATCAACATGGAACTTATAAACAAAGACATTGGTAATCTCCAAACTCTGGACCCCAGCAAGTTTGGGTTTGTAAAAGGCAGATCATGTCTCCTAAACCTGATTGACTTCTTTGAAGCAGTCACCAAAGCTGTAGATGAGGGTAAGGTGGTTCAGACAACCTATCTAGATCTCGCCAAGGCTTTTGACACCATCCCCCACTCTGGAATTATAGATAAACTTATTAAACTAAGTATACATCCCTATGTCCCAAGATGGGTTGCCAACTGGCTCACTGACAGAACCCACACTGTGAAAGTAGCAGACTCCAAACCTGACTTCAGACCAGTGACAAGTGGAGCACCACACTGGTTCAGTCCTGGGTCCTCTCCTGTTTGGTATCTACCTTTCTGAAGTACAGGCTAACACAGAAGGTATTTGGCTAATGAAGTCTATATGTGTGTATATTTTTCTAAACATGTCTGCCTGAGTTTATCATTCAGTGATGTATGTACTGTCTCTTTTTGGTATGTGGAGCTTTTCTCCCTTGGCTTCCGCTGAAAATGGACATATGTCCAGTCAGACTATCCCTGTCAACAAATGTAAAATAAAATAAAAAAATAAAATAGCTAGGCAAGCATAGGTAGAGGATGACAGGATGCAACAAAAAAAATCACCGCTGAGCAGAGAAGTGCAGACTTACTCTGTACTTTAAGTGGTGAACTACAGATGCTTAATATTGATGGTAAGGGAACCTAACTAAGTCAGAGTAAGGTTGGAAACACTGATTCATATAATACATAAGTTATATCAGTTTTACAGTTGGTAGCAGAGACTTTGTATAGTATATATTATCTGGTCACATCTGCTTGTTATTATTGGGAGTACAACAGAAGACTGCCTCACGAATGCTCGACACCCTAAGATACAGCCCTGTTTTAGTAGGTACAGAGTCTAAGATTGCTGCACCCTGGAGAATTCCTCTTAGTCTGAAGTACCGTGCTCTTGGAGTAGGCATATGTAAGTAGCAGGCATGGTGGGAAATACCTCCCACACTGAAAGATGCAGGGGGGGATCCTTTTAAGTGCTGCACACTAGTGCTCCAGTCATTTGACATGTAACCACTAATAGCACATGTCAGTTTGGACTGGTTAAGGATGTACAGACCAGCTTAAGTATTGCCTTCATGTGTGCAGAATAATTGCGCAACACTCCACAAGACACATAAGAATGATCACACACCAGAGAAGCAGCTACCTGAAGAGTCATCCTTGACATGCAGACAAAATCCCATTAGCTATCTGGTCTACTAGACATCTATTACGCTTTGTGTTGGACATGCTCCACATCTTTTTTTAAAAGTGGCTTACCTGGTAAACAAGCTAATGCTGCATACCACTGTAAAAACATGTCTATTGTAATTTGTGAGCATACTGATCAAGTCTAAATATCGAAATGTATCTGTAATTTTTCTATGTGGAGCTTTTCTCCTCAGGCCTCTGCTGAAAAAGGGCCTTTTCAGCTTAGTCAGACACCCCTGGTTAACAAATGTAAAATAAATAATAATAAATAATGAAAGAAAGGTTGTAACTAGTGCATGCTGACCACTGCTGCAGTATCACAGAGATGTGTAATAGGTGTTATATCCACAAAATGCCTCTTAATGCGTAATACACTACTGCAGCTGAAGTTGGTTTGCAACAAATCTTATCAAACAATTTTGTTCATAATGCTCATACATCCATGTTAAGAGTTTTCAGGGAAACAGGCATTCTGCTTTGGCCATTTGTCTAGAACATGTGCACACAGAGGTAAGATGTTATAAGTAATGGACTCTGCTGCTTGCCTGCCTTGTACCTTGCCACTGATAACACATAAAACTGTAGTTCCAATTTTTCAAGGCAGATGCAAAAGGATTAGCAAACCAAACATGGTTTACATCTGTAACACTAAACTTGCATAAGATGCATTAGCAATGAGCATGCTTTGTGTCTCTAGCACAATATTTTCCTAAGAGGTGGTCTCTTACAGAAGACCATTTGGCACAGTGTGTCCTACTCATGTCACAAATCTTACATACCTGTGGTCATGGGCTGAATGCCATTTATGTTTTAGTAACTGATTTCTCCACTTTTATGAGCAGGTCATTCAAATTTATGCATCTTTCTTTTTAATAAAAAAGAATAGTCAGAGAACCCCCCCCCCAAACAAACAAACAAACAAACAAACAAACAAACAAAAAAAAAACAAATGGCAAATGATGAGAACATGCCAATGCCACACAGTTGCTGGATGTCTGAACTGATCTGTGGACCTTTAAGGCACAGACCTTAAACAATGAGCCACCATCCTGTTCATTCAGTGAAATAGATGTTCCTGTCATTTCTCATGAATTTGTCTCCACTATTGTCTGTTCTACCCCTAGTGATCGTTTCTATAATCATTACAAATTAAACTTGACTGCTTGCCTTGTTTACATTTTCACTCTAATTTTATTTACCTTGACTATACTTCTTCATTAATGTTTTTTTTTTTTTCTGGCTGATTTATCTTCAGTATCTAATTTCTCCTATCTGTTCTAGTAATCTAACTATACAAGATATAGCCCTAGTATCCATTTTGATTCATTTTTGTTTCAGATTCTTAAGTGCTTCTAGCCATTGCTCTCAAAAGTATGCTAGCATTGTACAAGTTTTTTTATTTATATTTTTTACTTCATTCTAAGTTTGCATTATGTTCAATAGTATTGATATAAACTTCGGCTTCTTCATGTTAAGATTGTCTAGGGTATTTAACAGGTTTTTTTTAGTTTAAATTTGTTAAACCGGATAGTTGACTGGGCAAAGCCCATTTTCAGAAGAAACCCAGGGAGAAAAGCTGCAAATGTTTTACTTAAACATTTATACACAAGACATTTTAATAAAAGTGTATGCTTTAAGAATGGTCTGCTGTTAACCAGCAGGCATCCAGGACTTACTTTACTTCTTGCATCCCCTATATTTGCACTGTACCGTCTGGTAGTATTACAGATTTTAACAGTTAAACAGTTAAATTCATACAGTTGTCAAGGTATGTGTCGTGTCAAGTAGTACGATATTAACGTTTAAGTAGATCGATGTAATTATAAACAAAATTAGCTTCACCTGCACCCAAAGACTTGGTTAAATCATTTTTAGCTGTGATTTAAAAACACCACTGGTTATTAACTTTCTGAAATAAGACCGCTGAACTTTCAGCCAAATACTAGGTAATTTGTTGCTGTCATGACCTTAACTGCTATTTCCTCTGTACAATCTGCCTTTGTATTTTCTTGAGTAGATGCTTTAGACTTAGTATTCTGTTGTAGACAGCAAAATAATCTGTAGTCTATAAAAAATGCAGATTTCTGGATTAAAATTGTTAATTACAACCTTTCACCCTTCTAATCTCACAGGGTCATTTTGTCATTTATATGCCTGCTTTGTCATTTTCTTTGTTTTTCTGCAGTATTTTATTTACCCAAGTAGGTGCCATTTGTCACCAAATGGCTAATACAATTGTGTGACATTTGACCTTTCAGTACATATTTGTATTTAATTCTGGCTGTGTCAGGTGTTGTTTCCCCAGTCTGGCTACATATGCAGCCTCTTAGATGAAATACAATCCTGTTGAAACAATCTGTTTCCTATGCAGCTGTCGAGTGGGACTTTGCCCTGGAAAGCTTTGAAACATAAACTGTTTATTTTTTACATTTTACCTATCACTACTTTAAGATTTGAATAAATGTTATTCAGAACTGATCCTAAGCTGAGGAACATTCAACAGTATACCAGAAATGGTTGAGCACATGACCAGATAAACCAAACCTGGTACTACAGGATGAAGCTAATTATCAACCTCTTCCAGTATATTCTGTGAACTGGGTTGTTTTGCATAGGAAGGGTGGTACATTAGGGTGGCATGCGCACACATATACACACACACACACACACACACACACACACACACACACACACACACACACACACTTCTTTTATAGACTAAGCAGTAGTTTCATTATGTTACATACAGCTGCTGATGGAATTTAATGGTAAACTAAGGTGCCTGAAAAGATACAAGTTAAAGTTTTAAATTTGTTTGCATTAAATTTATTTGCACATAATGTTAATTGTTTAGGGAATGTGACTGGAGCTACATTGTATAGGAGATATATAAATGAATGGGTAAGAATATTGTTTTCACTTTAGTTCTGGTGAAATCCCTCTGTATGGGACAAAAAACGCTTTAAAGTTTATTAAAACTCTTGATTTAAAAAAAATATTTTTGTTATCAGCAGCCACTTCTGTGGGTTCCAACGTATAGCATTCTTATCTAGTTCTAAGCTGTTTATTTGAATGCTTTACCGTGCTGTTGTTTTCTTGTGCCTGAAAAGATGTCGTATGAGCTTTAAGGTCTTTGGCACTATGTATCACAGGAAGTTGGTGGGAAAACTAAATATTGTAGGGAGGAGAGACAAACTGGTGAGGTGTACAGGTACCCAATTACCAGGTAAGTGATAACTACGCTACCGCTGAGTGAAATGTGACTGACTTGTTGGTAGTTAGAGTTCTGTGTAAGAAACGGTCCTTTTCATGTGGATAAGGGCAGACAGTTGTAAGCCAGGTGGTCCAATGGTAAGTGGAAAAGAAGCAGGATGAAAGTAAATCTATTAATTGCTGTTTATCATACTTCAGAAGAGATTCTTCTCTGGTACAGAGGCCACTGCCTTCTGCCTACAGGTGTGGGTCAAAGAAGAAGTAATTTGAAATGTAATGTCGTCCTTCTACACTCACTTCAGGAACTCTTTGGCCAATGACCCCATAGCCTTCATCTAGATGTTAAAATGCACTTTTCAGCATATGTCAGACTTTAGATGGGGGAGGGGAAGAGAGAGTGAGTTAGTTCTGCTTGCTAAGGGTACCATGACTGAACCAGTGGTCAAGGATGAAGGCATAGTTTTCTGGCGTGACCATATCAGCTTTCTGAGTGGGCAGACAGATGGGGTTCAAAGGGCAAATATGCAAGATTATGTATGGAGCTTAAGGGGCATTTTACATGTTAAGCAGATAAACTGTAGGAAAATGTGGAAAAAAATATTTGGTTGTTAAACATCAGTCATTTGCCAGAGGTGCAGCCTATGAGAGATGCATAAATCATTCTCCTTTAATGCGTGATCAGTTGTTGTGCTGTATCAAGAATATCCCTTTTAGTTGGTGAATATATCATAAGAGGGACATCAAGGTGGCTGAGAACTACTTGGTGAAGTTAGAGAATGGTAAAAGGAGAGAAACATAGAATCCAAGGAAAGGTATACATCTCCGAGGTCATATTTACCAGAGGAGAGGAGGGAAAGTGCAAATGATACCTGGCTGCTTCGCATCATCTACTGACATTTATGTAGAACTGAACTGCAGGGTGAGGGGTGTATGGATGGGGGTGCTGATGACATTTTGAGCTATGAAAATTCAAGAACAATGGAAAAAATATTGCATCATGGAGAGAGTACTGTAAAAGTGGATTGTCCTGGGATACAGTGGGAAAACAGTTTGGAAAAGAAAGGAAAGTCCCAACGGATTAGCTACAAGGCTGATGTGAACCTAAAGGAACAAATGACTGCATACACTGACGCTCACTGGCATGCATCCATGTACTTCCTACTCATGAGATGTAAGGTGTCTGTAAACTGCTCCACTGCAATTTTATTTACTGGATTCTTAAACTTGGTGAACTAGAGTGTTGAAATGTTTCATTCAAGCCACAAAGTAAATGTAGTGCTCTGCCATTTATGTATTGGAATAGTTCTAACATAGTTCACATGTTTGTTCCTTTAAAGATATGAAACATCCTATGATATATTTGAAGCTAAAAATCCTGTGACATTCTTGAAGTTTAACAGAACAAGGCAGCATGGCTTTTACTTCTGGATCAAAGTGGGGTTATGCTTCCCTTGCTGTATCCTCTTTGCTTGCTTATCCATTACCCAGGTGATTTACAGAAAGTGTTTCAGTTATGGTTAAACCGATAGAAAATTGTGAAGAACTGTCTTTTTCCTGAGGGCTTTGGATGCTAGGAAACATTGGGTTGTTTCATAGACTAGAATATCTACTAGCTCTTTGTTCTAAATCCATGATTAATAAGAGGTTTTGCAAATATTCTTTTCCTGATACGTGTGTGTGTCTGTGTATGTATGTGTGAGTACCCACACAGAAGCCTAAGTTTTAAAAACGTATAATGTTCATCTTATACTCTGCACAAATGTTTTTTTTTTTAATACCGGCTTCTCTGATTCTATAGAGCAGTGGAAGCAACAATCAAACTGGGCATATTACATGTGAATTAGAGTTGTACAGTTATGGCCTACAAGCCACACATTGTATAACTTTTGTCTGTCTGGCAGCACATCTTGTACAGGCAGCCATTAAGAAAAATGGTGTTTACATTAATGTGGCTAGTAATGCATTGATAAATGTAAAAGTAACAGTTTAAGTAATAATAAGTAAAATGGTATGTCCATATGTTTTTAAATGTGTATAAATATGTTACATATGTATTTTATATATACATACATGTGTGTGTGTCTGTGCAATGTAATATATTTGAACAACTCAAGTAGTTAGAAATGTACCTATAGGTTCATAGGTGTGTACTAGGGTAATGGCCCTGGAGCCTTTACAAGCCTAGCCCATAGGATTACCCTGGCATTGTGCCACCCAACCTTAGTTCCTAGTGCCTCTGTCGAGTAGAGCCACTGGAGTGATCCCCAACGTGAATTTTCTATTTCCCATCCACTCATCAAGATTTCTCTTGAAGAGGACCAGTGAGGTACTTTGCTTGACATGTATGGGAAGTCTGTTCCATAGCATGGGCAGTCTCTGGGTTATGAACCTGTCCCTCCAGCATGTTCTGTTGATTGTGGTAATGAGGTTGAGGCCTCTGGAGCATGTGGTGCAGAGGGATTGGGATTTCTTTAGATGTAGCATTTCTAACAGAGCTGGATCAGACATGGCTTTGTAAGTCAAGCAGAGATTGCCTCTAACTAGGCAATATGAGACAGAGAATAGTTGGAGTGTTTTGGGTTTGTCCATATAGGACAAGTGTTTAATGCCTAGAATCCTCTTTGTGAGGTACTTTTGTGGCCTGTCCAGTTGTTGCAGGTGTCTAGTGAGGTACATGCCAAATGGGGCATTGTACTCAATGATTGGCCTAATGGGGGAAGAGTAGAGGGAGACAATGACCTCTTTCCTCCTGGATGCAAAACTCATAGTAATGAGATGTGCCACATAGAAGGACTTTCTGACCACAGTGGCAGCGTGGTGATCAAAATAAAGGTTGCTGTCAGTCTGTGTTCCCAGATCTCTTTTAATACCTTCTGTGTTCAGTGGACTATCATCAATGTGGTAATTCAAGGGAACCGGGTTTTTCCCAAAGGGGATGAAGACACATTTTTTGGCATTGAGCTTAAGGTCATGGTTCTGTCACCAGTCATTGGTCTCATTGAGGCCTTTCTGTAGGATGTCAACATCACTTAGGGAGTTAATAATTGCTTCCAACTTGCAATCATCTATGAATTTAGTCAGCCAGAGTCACTTCGTGTTGGCCTGGAGTTCAGAGAAGTAAATACCAAACAGGAGAGGACCCACGACCGAACCCTGTGGGACTCCACTTGTGACTGGTCAGCAGTCAGCTACTTTCACACTGTGGGTTCTATCTGTGATCCAGTTTGCAACCCAGCTAGTGATATAGGGGTTGATGCCTAGCTTAGTAAGTTTTTCTATGATTCCTGAGTGGGGAATGGTGTCAAAGGCCTTGACCAGATCAAGGTAGACTGTATGAACCACCTTACCTTCATCCACAGCTCTGGTGACTGACTCAAAGAAGTCGACCAATTTGAGCAGGCATGATCTACCCTTCAAGAAACCAAACTGTGTAGGATCCAGAGTTTGGAGATTCCCTATATCCTTGTTTATTAGGTCCATGATGATGCATTCCATAGCTTTGCATATCAGACTCATCAGGCTAATGGGGTGATAGTTCCTGGGTCTGTAGTCACTCCTCCTTTGTGGAGAGGGATGACTGTAGCAGTGCGCTATTTGGTAGGGACAAAGCCTGAGGTGAGGCTGTGATTGAATAGGGCACACAGGTGAGGTGCCAGTTCACTCTGTAGTTCATGTAGAACACAGCCAGGGATACTGTCAGGTCCCACAGAAAGTGGTATTCTTGGCCTTGGACAGTGCTGTTTTAACCTGTGCAGCAGTAATACTGGGTGCCTGGCAATCTACTGGTATTGTGATTGGTCATTTGGGGGGTGAGATTGGGGTAAAGTTAGCACTGAATCTGTCCGCCAGTATATTTGCAATGTCTGTTGGCTCGGTATAGGAGGTACCATTGTGCAGTAGCTCAGAACAAATCTGGGTACTGCCATGGAGATTCTTTACATAACTATAGAAGGCTTTGTGGTTGTCTTTGCTATCTGCTGCAATTCTGTTTTCATAGCTAGCTTTAGAGGATTTGATGAGGGATTTCAACCTTTGTTGAGGCTGATAAGGGAGTTTTTCCAGTCTTGGGACTTCACCATATTCTGCATCAGTTTCCTCCTTCTGTTGTAGAGTTTATTTATGGCAGGGGACCACCAGATTGGCTTCCTTTTTTTTGAGGAGAGCGTCTTAGTTCTATTGGGTATGGCGAGATCCATGCATTTGTGTACGTGTTCGTGCAGTGCATTGGTGTATGATTTGGTGGTCATGCAACTATTCTCCATTTGCATGGGTGCTGTGAAGTTAGCCACCTCTGTTTTTAGGAGCCCAAAGTTAGCTTTGGAGAAGTTTTTCATGGTGGTTATTTTTGTTGAGGGGGTGGGAGGGATGTGGATATCCAAAGTGATTTGCTTGTAATTGGATCTAACCAGGGAGGAGTTGACTATTGGTGTAGAGTAACAGTTGCCCATGTTAGTAATGACCAGGTCAAGGATGTTGCTACCTCTAGTGGGGGTAAGAACGAGCTGGTCCAGGACATTGGAATTAATGAATTCCAGGAAACGTTGGGCAAGTGTATTGGTACATGAGTAGTTTTCCCAGTTAATGAAGGGGTAGTTGAAGTTGCCCAGTATAAGAGTGTTAAGTTGGACCCTAATATTCTCCAGGGTGCTTAGCAATGTGGAGTGTGAATCTTGGGACATTGTTGGGGACCTGTAGCAGGCTACGACCTGAATCGCTGTCTTATCCAGTGTTAGCTGCACCTGAAGCATCTCTGATGCATTATGTTGGGCTACCAGTCTGGAGGTGTGCGCATCCTTTATGAATATGGAAACACCGCCGCCTTTGGAACTTCAGTCCAAGTTCCGGGGCTGAAAGCTGTGGAATGAGTTGTAGCCTAGTAGTTCAGGGGTGCTTTCTGCTGCCTTGAACCAGGTCTCTGTTACAGCACAAATGTCGATGTTGTCCATTTTAGGGTGTACTTCGAATGAGTGCATTTTGAGATTTAGACTTCTAGCGTTGAGCAGCATGACCCTCAAATTGCATTTGATGTAGCTGTTATGGTGGTAATTTGGTCTTTGGAACACTGTCTATTTATCTATCTATATTTTTATACACACACACACACACACGTTGTTGTATTAACAAAGAATATCGATCATATGAAAGAATTAATTCATTTTCCTTGTTAGTCCTATTTATACTTTCTGTTGAAGTTTATAAATCCTAAATGAGTCAGAATGAGTTTTGTACATTTAACATGCTAAGAGGTGCAGTACAGCATGTAACAGTAGAAAATTGGGCCATGTCTGTCAACAATGATAAATGTAAATTAAACAATCGGCATGCCCAAGCAATTGTGTTATTGTTACTGCCTTTTTCTTACATTATTTAATTATCCACTTCTGCCCCTACATGATGTCATTATGAATGCACTGCCTTGAGAGTCCACAATCTTTCAGCTGATTATCTTGAATCAACAGACATATTATCAGTCACTTCTCGTAAATAATCACCTTTCTCTTCTTGTCTTTCTTTTTCAGGGCAGCTGTGCAGCTGACCTTTACCGCCATCCCCAGCTGGATGCCGACATAGAAGCTGTGAAGGAGATCTACAGTGAGACTTCGGTCTCTGTCCGGTAATTAATGGGCTAAGTGCCATTTGCATCTGAGGGAGGGAATTATAAACAGAAACACAAATGCACGCTTGTTTGTGGCAAACAAAATATGCAGTGTTAATAGGTTTAAATCCCCAGATTGCATTCCTAATTAGGGAAAGCACCAGAAGAGGTGATGATACCAATAAGAAGTTTGGACAGAAGAGAGATCAATGGTTTCCCGTTAATTTATTAGTGAAGGATTGAGGAAAGGAATATATGATTTCTATGGCTACAGTGAATAAAAAAGAAGTTGTATGATTTTATTAAAAGTGATCTATAGATTTTATGTAGTCTTCTTTTTATCTGATTGGAATAAGAAATGTTACAGAGCATTTTGTACTTGGGTACTATATTTAATGAATGTCATTAGTAATTAATCAGTTATTCCTGAATACTTTTGTAATTTCTTTAAGACTTTTAGGTTTCTGATACCATGATGGGACTGGACTCCATTCCTAGGTCAAAGAATGATTAAAGTTCATGAAATTAATAATGTTTCAATCTTTGATGTTAGCCAAATAATGTTCTTTGCAACACTTGCAATGTGCCAGGTATTGACTCCTGCAATTCATGCAGTGTTACATGTATCAGTAGCATATCTAATACGACTGTACATTTTTTTTTATGAGACCCATTGCTCCTACCACTATTGGAAGTGTCTGGGTGTCCTTCTTCCACATTACCCTCATTTCTGCCTGCAAATCCTCATATTTTATGATTTTGTGTCTCTGTACATAAGTGTAGCAATTTCAATGATCAATGGTACTTTTGTCTTCTTTTCATGGTCTACGACATCTGGTTTTCTCGCATCTATTTTTTGAACTGTTGGTAATGGAGCACAGTCCCCAATTAAGCAGTCTTGCCACATTATAATGCCTTTCAGTATACAGCCCCCCCCTTAAATACCAGTGAGACAGTTATAATACTGCAGTAGTTACAAAAAAAGTACTGGTATCAAGATCTAAAGGTTCAAAACCGGAAAAGGTATAGAAATGGTTATAAATCAAATATTACAAACAGTACAGCAGATGAGCTAAGAAAGTCAGAAAGGAATCCCCTAAATACATCATGTATTCATTTAGAATGCAGGCCCTTTGATTAATTGCAAGAAGATTAATAACATTTTTACATTCATAAAATGAAATAGGTACCCTAGTTGGAATTTAAGAATTTAGGTCACAATCTCACATGTACAGAAAATACCTAGTGGAACCAAATACCTAGTGGAACCAGAACGACTGTTTATACCAACTTAACCTAACACTTTTTTATAAAATTTTATAGATGACAGAGGGATTCCTCTTGGTTAATAACAAAACATTAAAATGCACCTGAGTTTTGTTGCATTTCATTTTAAATAATTTATGTATGTTTACAATGACAGACCACAAGTAAACTGGAAAGTACTTAATTTGTATGCAAGTAATATATCTCTGTTTACAGTGGTAATAAACCATTAATGAACAGCACACCGTTTAGTATCATGTTTTATTTTTGTTTAATTAGTTTTTATTGCACGGTCCCATTAAATTGTTATCTAGAACATGTGACACAATCAGTAGTGATTTTGTCATATAAAGGCTGTTTTATACTATGGTATTAGTAATGAGATTCAGAAACCATCCCTGATCAGTCATGTTTTTGAACAATTTCCTAATTTTTTTTTTTTTTGCGAAAATAAGTTCCATACAAACTTGGTGACAGTTGGCACAACACCCCGACCCTTGTAGAAAATGGGGGGAAAAGGTGGTTGAAACAAGCAAACAAAAATTGCTGATAAATTGTCTCTGTCAACTATGATTTGCTGTAGAGCATTATGGTTTATATCTGACATACAAGTCCTAAGGACCCCCTGTATGAGACTCTGGGCTCACTACCACTTTCCACATATGAAATACAGTCAGTCAATCCATAAATCAGTCTCTCTTCCAGTAGTGTAGCTAGAACTTGAAATAAAATTCCTGTATCGATCAGGTCTATCACACACATTCATCTTTTCAGACCAATACTAAAAGACTTCTCTGTGTCCTGGTTTTATCCTTGCTGCTCATCTCAGATGCAACTCTCTAACACCCTTCATCATCTTCCTTATACATTTCTTTATAGTACTAAATCACTAAACCTGCTTATCCCTTTCTAATACCTCACTTTATTGTACTTCTTTAACTACTCTACCTACTTCTAATTAGCACAACCAAATTACTATTCCACCACTACTACACTATTAACACTCAGACTTGCACATTTCCTCTAATACCTCACTCTGTTGAATTTCTTAAATTACCCCTACCTATCTTTTACACTACTCTTCTATCTGTAACGTCTCAGTACGAGGCTTGTAAATGTAATGTTTGTGAATATCAATAGAAATTTTATTATACTGACTAGTAGGCTATGCATTCAATGAAACTGCATTATGCAATTTGTTATTGTAAATACTGAGTGCATTAAATAAGATACGTTGGAGTGTTTCTCCCCAGGCCTCTGCTCGGAAAGGCAGCTGTGCCCAGTCTAATCTTACCTGGTAAACAAATGTCAAATAAACAAATAAATGAGTTAACAAACCTGCCATTGTTTTCATAAAAATAAGTTGGCTTCTATTTGGGATCAGAAGACTTGGAAAGCTGCTTCTCTTCCCTTTGACATCATAAAACTCTCTGCCTTTTAAAATGTAGGGTCACTTGAACTATTACACAAAGGAACTGGAGACCAACTTTCTCTTACTTTTTGTATTTAAAGCCAACTTTTTTTTGGGTCCACTATTGAGCAGTGTCATTTCCCCTCAGCCCTCTCATGTACACGTAACATTTTTTTAGACTCGGTCTCTTCTTTGATTATGAGCTCTGTCCACTATTGGTGGTATATAAAGTAAATATATAAAGTAAAATTATTGCAGGCTATAATATAAATGCTTATCTGCAAAGTGTTTTTGTATCACTGTTATATAGTTATATTTGCTAATTCTTGCCTATAAATGTGTCTTGTTGCTGTATCTTGATATCAAGTTTTTCATTTTATATGAACCTTGTTTTACAGTATAATTACTGCTATATTAATGCTTGTTCTTTTTGGCATAATCTGTGTGAACTGGCAGATATAACTGCTACATGACCAGTTTGGATTTCTTGATATTTCTGTACTTGCATTGTTTCTTGCCTTTTGTTCTTTTTTTCTTTAAATTTCCTGTTTTACTTTAAATGTTTGTTTTTTTTTCTAGTGGAGTTTTAAAAAAGTTCTTGGTTACGGCCAATAATCAAACATTTTTGTTGTATCCCTTGACTGCAAAGGGATTAATTCTACCTGAATTGTGGGAGGAGTGGAAGAGTAGAATTTTTATTTAAGATAATTAAAACAAGACAAGACTAAAGTTGTGTAACATGCCAGGTAAAGCGTATCTGTGATAATTTTTGATAGTTTGACTTGTATTGTTTCTTGATTTATGTTCTTATTTTATTGTGGTTTGTTTTACTTTAAATGTGACATTTTTTCTTCAGTTGTTTTATTGGCTTTTTAAAAAACTGTTGGTTAGGGCCAGTTTGCAAACATTTGGTTGCATTGATTGACTGCAGTGGTATTAACTCTGTCTTATTTATAGAATGGCCCAAGAGGTAGCTTTTTTTATTGTGATAAATAGGACAGGTCGAGGTTTAATATGTATGACCTGCCAGGTAAATTTGCTTTGCAGTCACCTTGGATTTGCTCATTTATAGTTTGCAAATTTACATTGTTTCTTGTAGTTTGCTCTTGTTTTATTGCAGTTTGTTTAGCTTTAAATGTGATGCTTTACTTCAACTTCTTTCTTGAAGTTTTAAAAATGTTTTTGATTAAAGCCAGTTAGCAAACATTTATATTGCCTTCTTTGACTTCAATAGGATTAACTCCTATCTTAAACTGTGGGAGAAGTAGGATTTCTGATTTAGTTAAGTAGAACAGGACAATATTTGTCTATGGGAACTGCAGGAAAAGCTACTGTGCAACTGTTCTGGATTTTCTCTGCATTGCCCACCCCGTCCCTTTTGTGCTTTTAAACCCAGTGGCTCTTGAGTTGGTTATCTTATGCAAAATTGTCTGTAGAAGCTCCTGCCTGTCTTATTTTATCTGCTTAGATGAGTGGTTATTGCATTATTTTAGGAAGGCTTTCTTCCTTACTGTTTCTAATTGCACTGCTTGGTCTTCTGTGTTAGTCCTAATGACGTCTTTCTTAACACCACAAGAACAAAGAAAACAAAACACAAGTACAGTGACTGTTTATGGACAGAACTTCTTTATGTGAGATAATGTAAAATCGCTGTGGTACTGAAGTAGTTACTGGCTGGGTGCTAGGAAGGAGAAGGGCAGGCAAAAATTATCACACTGTACAGCATGACAGCTGTGCAATTTGTTATACATGTTTGGGAATGGATCTTACACAGATATGCTTTAGGAGCTTGGGTCACTAAACTGAGGCCCTGCTGTTGTGTGTGTGTGTGTGTGTGTGTGTGTATGCACAATGAATGCAGACTACACCTGCATAAGCAAGGAGATGCAAACATATGCAGTTTCAGCTGATACAGTTTTTAGTAGGTCAACAAAGAATCAGTGGTTCACTGTGTCCTGGATTAAAATGTCACATTTTTTTCTGCATACTTTATTTCCAGAGTCTTCCACAATGGCTTTGTTTTTCAGATTACAGTAATTATTTATCAAAGAACATTTCTATGATTTTGATTCAACAATCTGAAATTTCATGTCAGGGGTACTGACAAGCTTATAGCCTTAAAATAAAAATGAATAAATCAATAGTTGTGTAAAATGCTTCTGTAACAGTACTTGCACTGTAATTTAGTTTTCTTCTCCTTACAATATATAACACTAAATTGCCTTCAACCTAGATTGGATGAAATGGTCAAATAGGTTCACAGATGTGTACTAGGCTAATGACCCTGGAGCCTTTACAAGCCTAGCCCATAGGATTACCCTGGCATCGTGCCACCCGACCTTCGTTCCCAGTCCCTCTGTCGAGTAGAGCCACTGTATTTCTATTTCCCATCCACTCATCAAGATTTCTTTTGTAGAAGGCCAGTGAGGTGCTCCACTTGACATGTATGGGAAGTCTATTCCATGGCATGGACAGTCTCTGGGTTATGAACCTGTCCCTCCAGCATATTCTGTTGATTGTGGTAATGAGGTTGAGTCTCTGGAGCATGTGGTGTGCAGGGATTGGGGTTTCTTTAGATGTAGCATTTCTAACAGAGCTGGATCAGACATGGCTTTGTAAATCAAGCAGAGATTGCCTCTAAGTAAGCGATATGAGATAGAGAATAGCTGGAGTTTTTTTAGTCTGTCCATGTAGGGCAAGTGCTTAAGGTCTAGGATCCTCTTTGAGAGGTACTTTAATTATCCTTTCCCTGTTTTCCTACCTTCTTTACCCTCCTTCTTTTCTTCTTCTATAACCCTTTTCTGTCCTTATTTTTATGTCTTTACTTTTATTTAACATGAAAATCAATTGTAATCTAACTCGCATAAAATACAATCATTTTTTACTTTTACAAAGACTGAAAAATTCTTCCCGAATAAGGATGTGTGGGTCATGTAATGTTAATATTGCTCAGTTACAATGATGTAACTATATGTATTACATCTAACAAACTGTGGAGGTGCCTGTCTGAATGATTGGCATAGTGGAAAAAAGGGGGTCTATATTAGAACATCGAAGGGCGGCCACGGTGGTGCAGTGGGTAGGATTGTCACCTCAGAGCAAGAGGTTGTCCGGTTCGATCCTCAGCTGGGGTGCCTTCTGTGTGGAGTCTGCATGTCCTCCCTGTGGTCACGTGGGTTTCCTCCCACATCCCAAAGACATGCTGTAGGTGGATTGGACACTCCAAAATGGCCCTAGGTGTGAGTGTGTGTGCCTTCAGTGGAAGGTTGGGTGCTGGGCTGGCAACTCCACACCGTACAACTCCACTGCCAATCATGAGCAGACAGGTGATCCACTGTTGCGATCCCTAACTGGGAAAAGCCGAAAGAAGAAGAATATTAGAACATCGAAGTTTCGAAACTTCGAATGTTCTAATGTCGAACCCTATTCAGCGAAAGCTGAAAATATCGAAGCAACAGAAAACCAAATTTTTTCCTAGGGAAAGAATTTGGTTGTCCATTTCTGTTCATAGGTTCATAGGTAGGTACTAGGCTATCAGCCTGAGGGCATTTATAAGCCTAGCCAGAGTGTGTCGGCTTTCGCCGCCCCATTGATTACTTAACTGAGCCTCTGTCAAGCAGAGCCAATAAAGTGATCCCAGGGGTGCATTTTCTGTTACCCATCCACTTGTCAAGGCTTCTCTTGAAGAGTGTTAGTGAGGGGCTCTGCCTAATGTTGTTAGGAATTTTGTTCCAAAGCATGGGGAGTCTCTGTGACATGAATCTATCCCTCCACCGTGTTCTATTTATTGTTGTGGCGAGGTTTAGCTCACTAGAGCATGTGGCTCACAGTGACTTGGATTTCTTTAGGTGGAGCATGTCCATCAATTCTTAGTTGGACATGGCTTTGTAAGTCAGGCAGAGATCACCTCTGAGTAAGCAATATGCCACTGAGTACAGCCGGAGTTTTTTCAGTCGGGCTGCATAGGACATATGTTTGAGGCCAGTAATCCTCTTGGTGAGGTGCTTTTGTGGTCTTTCAAGCTGTTGGAAGTGTCTTTTGAGGTACATCCCAAATGGACCATTGTACTCTATGATGGGTCTGATGAGTGACGAGTAGAAGGGCACTATAATCTCTTTATTTCTAGATGTGAACCCCTTAGTAATTAGATGGGCTGCATAGAAGGATTTCCTAGCTACTTTGGCAATATGATTGTCAAAGGAGAGATTACTATCTACCTGGGTCCCCAGATCTCTTATTACCTCTTCTGTATTAAGGGGGCTGCCGCCTATGTGGTAATTTGTGGGTGTTTTGTTTTTCCCAAACGGGATGACTATGCATTTTTTGGCATTTAGCTTGAGGCCATGACTTTGACACCAGGTGTCTGTCTCAGTAAGGCCTTTTTGGAGGCTGTCCATGTCAGCCGGAGAGTCAGTTATGGCTCCCAGTTTGCAGTCATCAGCGAACTTGGTTAGCCATAGTCCTCCTGTGTTTGCCTGTACTTCTGAGAAATATATGCCGAACAGTAGGGGTCCCAGAACCTAGCCTTGCGGGACACCACTTGTGACTGGTTTAGAGTCAGACCTGGAGCCCGCTAGTCTTACCGTGTGAGTTCTGTCTGTAAGCCAGTTGGCAACCCATCTTGTGACGTAGGGGTTTATGTTCAGGCTGGTGAGTTTTTCTATAATACCCAAGTGAGGAATGGTGTTGAACGCCTTGGCGAGATCAAGGTAGGCTGTGTGAACCACCTTTCCCTCGTCTGTGACCTTGGTAACTGTCTCGAAGAAGTCAACCAGGTTTAGTAGGCATGATCTGCCTATAACAAAGCCGAACTGGGTCGGGTCAAGTGTCTGGAGGTTCCCAATGTCTTTGTTAATGAGTTCCATGATGATGCTCTCCATAGCCTTGCAGACCAGGCTAGTCAGGCTTATGGGGCGATAGTTACCAGGGTCAGTTGTGGCCCCTCCTTTGTGGAGCGGAATAACCATTGCTGTGCACCATTTTATGGGCACATAGCCTGTGGAGAGGCTGAGGTTGAACTGCGTGTTTAGGTGGGGGATTAGTTCATTCTGTAGTTTGTGCAAGACGCAGCCCGGGACACCATCTGGCCCCATTGATACTGTGTTTTTGGCTTTTGAAAGGGGCTGTTTTCACGTGTGCTTCTGTGATTTCTGGGACACTACACTTTTCCGGTATTGTTGTGGGCTCTTTTGAAGGTGAGAGGGAGGTGAAGAGCATATCTGCGAGTTGCCACTTAGATTCTTGACATAACTAAAGAAGGCTTTGTGGTTATCTTTCGAATCCTTGGCTGTTTTTCTTTCGAAGTCAGCCTTGGATGATTTTATGAGGGACCTTAGTTTCTTACTGCTACTGATCAGGGATGTCTTTACTTCTTGGGATTTGCTTTTTTTCTGAACTAGTTTCCTCCTTTTGTTGTATAACCTGTTTATGGCAGGGGTCCACCAGACTGTTTTCCTTCTCTTAGGGGAGTGAGTCTTGGTTTTGCTAGGGATGGCACAATCCATGCATCCTTGTAGGTGCTCATAGAGTGCAATTGTAAAGGATTCTGCATCTTGGACAGTGTTATACTTTAGCGTGTGGGCTGTGAAACTTACCACCTCTGCCTTAAGTAAGGTGAAGTTTGCTTTAGAAAAGTTTTTCACTGTGGTTTCCTTGGTTGGGGGTGGTGGTGGGGTGTGGACATCCACGGTGATTAGTTTATGGTCTGATCTAACCAGTGACGGGTTGACCTCTGGTACGGAGCACCTGTCGCCCATGTTGATGATGACCAGGTCCAATATGTTGTGGCCTCTGGTAGGAGAGCTTACCAGCTGATCCAGGGCATTTGAGTTGATAAATTCCAGGAAGCACTGAGCCTGGGAGTTTGTACTCAAGTAGTTTTCCCAGTTAATGGTAGGGTAATTGAAATCACCCAAGATCAGAGTGTTCGGTATGACTTTTATGTTTTCCAGTGTCTCCAGAAAGGCGGAGTGGTGGTCCTGGGTCATGGAGGGTGATCTGTAGCAGGCCACAATTTGCATTGAAGATTTGCCCAATGTTAGTTGCACATGGATGATCTCAGAGGTATCATGCTGCACCACTAACCTGGAAGTGTGGGTATCCTTGATGAATATGGATACACCCCCTCCTTTTGTGTTTCGGTCCATGTTCTGTGGCCGAAATGTGTGGTATGAGTTGTAGCCCAGTAGTGCTGGAGTGCTCTCTGGAGCCTTGAACCTGGTTTGAGTTACTGCACAGATGTCGACATTCTCCATACTTAGGAGTGCTTTGAGTGCATGCATTTTGAGATTTAAACTCCTGGCATTGAGTAGCATAACCCTCATTTTTTTACTTGTGCTGTTTACGGAGGTGGGTTTGAATTTTGAGCCTTGCCTAAAAAGGCACTATGGGGGCAGCAAGAGCCTTGGCCAGTATTCAAAAGCCAAGGGGTGACAGCTGCAAGCCGTCTCTTGTGAAGCAACGCGGCTTGTCGAGCATGACATCCCAGGCTGACAGACACTGGAACCCCATTTGAATGACACCAGAAGCATAGCCAATTGTTGAAATTGATCATTTTTTCTTTATACTGAGGTATCATTCTTGGTGAGGGCAGGATGCTACTCAGGGTCAGGGTCATAGCAGCCTGGGCTACATGATTAGAGAGCTCTTCCATGTCCCTTTTCATGTAGTCTAGGGAGGTACGGCTCAGGTCATTCACACCAACATGAACAATGACAGAGTCATATTTGTACTTGTTCTGGAGTGACCTGAGTGCTTGTGTTATGTGGTGGGTTCTGCCCGACAGGCAGCTAACAGTAACCTTCTCCTTGTCCAGCCTAGTGAGTGGGGCATCAGTGTGCCTTACTATTGCGTCACCTATTACTAGTGTGTTAGGTATGTTATTTTGCCTTAAGGGCTGTGATTGTGCGGCACATTGATTTTGTGTTTTATGTGTTGTCTGGTTTGTGATGGGAGGTGCAGGTTTTGTGGGAGTCTGCTTAGGAGCTCTCTGATGCTTTTGCAGGTTTTTATTTAGAGCCTCCGAGTATGATTTTGTGTATTTATGTATATTTTTTGCCAGTGCTGGTTTAGTAGGTCTGTGTGTGGCTGGAGGTGTGGTGCAAGTGTTAACCTTCTCCTCATGACTGTCTGTTCCAGTCTTGGGTGGAGAGACCTTAGCCTCCAGTTTGGCTGTATAATTGCATCTCTCACATATGTTAGTGTTTTCTGGTAGGAGGAGAGGGCTGTCTGTGTACATGAAGCAGTTGTAACATTGCCTCAGGATACCCAGATTCACCAGCTGGACTGGAGAGTATACCTGAAGTTGCCCTTTGGTCATGCCTGAATAGTAGGGTGAGCTGCCTAGTCGCTTGGTTGGTGAGGGGTGGATAAAGAGCCTTGCCCTGCTGGGCAGTCAAGTGTCAGGGTATATTAGTGCTTGCTATTAGGTCTGAGCAAGTGCTGGACTGTAGGATGCTTTTGGAGTGCTTAGGTTGAGAGTTAGACTAGTTTCAAGTGAAAAAGTGATGAGGAGACTTAGTGGAGCCGTGAATAATTTAACCCTAGCTAACCGGTGCTGCCCGGCGCACAAAACCGTGGAACGCATTTTTTAAACTACTAACTTCTGGGCTGGAACCACTCCTCCAGGGACAGATGGCTGCTCAAAGTTCCCCTCTCTCACAGGTGAACAGAGAAACTTCCCTCTATCCAAGTAAGGTATGGGCAACTCAGAAACTTGTAACACAGCCCTGAATTCAGTACTAGCCTGAAAACTGGACTGTACTAGCTTAGAAAGACGGGATACAAGAAATTTATTTATTTATTTATTTTTACAAGATAAGGCAAAAACAGTAAAAAGTACACTTAAAACGGCTTTAAACGACTACAAGCGATCAGAAAAGGCTATCACACTTTAGTGTGTAGCCTACAACAGTTAAACAATTTATTTAAACAAAAAACAACTTTTTAAAAGTGCAGGCAGTCAAATAAGTACAATATGTGAAAAAAACAAGCTTTTAAATCACAGTAAGTGCTGGAAAATCAGCGTTTAGGTGGAAAACAGTTAAGTACAGCAAGAAAATACAGAAAACTGATACTCAATCACTCCAAAGTCTCTCTTTTACGCTAGAAGGCTTATATCAGTTTAAGGCTTTCTCGTGCTCTCCAGTAGGTTAGTTACAGGAAAGATGGGAAACAAGTGCAGATGTGGTCTTTTAAACCAGAAAGTTGAACAAGATGGACAACTTCCTGAATGGTCAATAAACTACAATTCCTGGGCCAAGAACCACTCCTCTTGTGGTAGACAGGCTGCCTAGTACTTACTACTCCCACTGATAAGCTAGAAGGCTGCCCTCCAACACAAAGGCTTGGGGTGCTCAGAAGCTTACAAACAGTCCTGGATATAGCAAATCTGTACCTGGACTAGACTAGTTACGAGAAAGGTGGGGATCAAGCACAAACACGGACTATAAAACCAGAAAGTTGAGAGAGATGGAAAAAAACTGCCCAAACGGACAATAAACTACAATTTCTGGGCCAGAACCACTCCTCTTGTGGTAGATAGGCTACCTAGTGCTTACCACTCCCACTGATAAGCTAGAAGGCTTCCCTCCAACACAGAAAGGCTTGCAGGGCTCAGAAGCTTACTAACAGTTCTGGATACAGCAACTCTGTATCTGGACTAGACTAGTAACAGGAAAGGTGGAAAACAAGCGCAAGTGCGGCTTTTAAAACAGAAAGTTGAAAGAGATGGAAAAAAACTGTCCGAACGGCCAGTAGCTACAATTTCTGGGTCAGGAACCACTCCTCTAGTGGTAGATATGCTACCTAATGCTTACCACTCCCACTGATAAGCTAGAAGGCTTCCCTCCAACACAGAAAGGCATGGGGGCTCAGAAGCTTGCAAAGAGTCCTGGATACAGCAAATCTGTACCTGGACTAGACTAGTTACAGAAAAGATGGGGAACAAGCGCAAATGCAGGCTTTTAAGTCAGCAAGTTGAAAGAGATGGAAAACTGCCTAAATGGACAATAAACTACAATTTATGGGCCAAACCCACTCTTCCTATGGTAGATAGGCTACCTGATGCTTACCACTCCCACTGATAAGCTAGAAGGCTTCCCTCCAACACAGAAAAGGCTTGGGGGAGGCTCAGAAGCTTACAAAGAGTTGCTTCGGTATTTTCAGCGCTGTGGTGGAAAGTTACGGGTCAGGCTCAGGTAAGTGTGCGATTGAGTGTGGGTTAGGTTAGTTAGAGTTACGGTGCAGGTTAGGTATTTGTGCAATTGTGTGGATGTGAGGGTTAGGGCGGGCTAGATGAGTTAGGGCGCAGGTTAGGTATGTGTGCGATTGTGTGGACATGAGAATTACGGTGTGTTAGGTGAGTTAGGGTTAGTGCGTGGGTCAGGTAAGTGTGCGATTGTGTGGACGTGAGGGTTAGGGTGGGGTAGGTGAGTTAGGGTTATGGTGCAGGTGAGCTGAGTGTGCGATAGTGACGGACCTTAGGGTTAGGGTTTGGGTTAAGGTAAGTGGATAGTTAGTGGTGTATCTATAGTTTAGTGTAGGGTTAGGTGTAAGATTTTAGGTGTATGTGTGTGGATTGCTGTTTGTTTGGTGTGCTTGTGTTGTGTGTATGTGTTTTGGAACAGCAAATTTTCTCCCCAGGAAAAAATTCGCTGCTCTGTATGTTCGATGTTTTCAGCTTTCGCTGAATAGGGTTCGATATTAGAACATTCGAAGTTTTGAAACTTCGATGTTCTAATATAGACTTAAAAAAAGGAACTCTGATTGCAGCATACCCTGTTGCATACTATTTATTTAAATGTGTTTTGATTTCCTACCAGCTGCTGACATCATCTGAGGGAGCCTTTCTCTGTTATATGAAATGCACACCAGAGAGAGAGATTGTGTGTGTGAGAGCAGAGCTGTTGTAGAAAAGACTGTATCTTTAGGCAACACATCTATTTGGCACCTTTTTTGCTATTTATAAGTGATCCCGATCACAGTCTCTTAATGACAGCTTATAAGCTGTCAACATAGTTATTTTAAAGTAGCAACAAGTTATTCATTTAGTATATTACTAAACATGTTTTTTGTAAACTTTCCATGTTGCCAATGCTTAAAGACAGAACAGAAAGTTTATAGAAGTCATGTTTATTAATGTAGCACCCTAATAACTCATTCCTACCTTTGAAAACAAGAACATTTTGTTAGTGTACGAAGCTGTCAGTTGTGGTTCCTTGTAAATGATTTATACTATCATTATGCAAGGGCAGCCTCCCTTCTAGAGAGCATAGCAAATGATCTGACAGTTCATAATCTGTCTAGTGGTGGTCATAATCACTTAATGACAGCTTGTAAACTGTTATGTTTTATAAGTTGTGTAAACAGATTGTCACCTCCTACAGTTTGGCAGCCTGAGCAGGTTCCCCATCTCGGGTCTATATTATGTCCTCAAAGAGTCATTCCTTCGAAAGCCTCTTCATCGACCCTTAAAACGGGAACTCTCAGAACAGTGATCGGCCACATCAGCGAATTCTTTCCCTGGGAAAGGAATTGCTTGGCCATCCTTGTTACTTTGCCATTTTCCCAACTATAATGCGATCTCAGGGTTGGTATATATAGTTAGGGGGGAATGTGGGGGGCAAAGCCCCACACTTTGTAATGTTTGTAGTGATGTGTTTTTTGTTAGGGTAAGCAATTTCTTTCCCAGGGAAAGAATTCGCTGATGTGAACGTTCGCTGTTTTGAGATTTCGTGTTTTAAGGGTCAATAAAGAGGTGTTCGATGGAACGCCTCTTTGAGGATATAACATAGACCTCCCCCCACGTCTCCATAAGTCTCTCTGTGTGACTGGTGTCTGTCACTTAGAGATCAAATTCTGATTGTATAAAGGACTGTAATGTTAAAAATGTGGCAAGGTATGATCATTATTTTATTTTGCTGACTACTGGTCATTTAAATAATACAGAGTCTGTATGCCAAAAATTACTTGTTTTTGCAATGGGTTACTACACCACAGTTAGATTTTTCTATATTTTCTCCTGAGTTATGGCTCAAGGATTTTAGAGAACATCTCATCTGTCCTGAAACAAAGGACAGAGATTTTTATCAGAAGACTTTTTGCTTATGATCATTTTTTACTAACTGAACAAGGTCTCCAGCAAGAGCCATTTCAGTCTGTGGAATGTACCTTTTAACCTGCTAGTGCAAGAAATCTGGACAAAGACTAAAATAATGGAGGGATAAAGGCCCAAAAAATGGTGACAAATTTTAAATGTTGCTCTTATAACCTTAGAAAGTTGCTAGAATAACAGGATTTATGTCAGCACACATTTTATGAATGACATAAAGTCTGAAACTGAAAGATATATCATTATTTAGTGACTTCAATCCTCAGTGATATGCCAGAAAACCACAAATGATATGATGAACAGACCAAAGATATGAGACAAAATTCTGACCAGTTGAGAGATATGCCGATGAATATAACGGGAAGGACCACAATTAAACAGTGACTTTGTGAAGTGGTGCTCACAGGCCTTAACCACTGTAGTTTTATATACCAGCCTAAAGATGTAACCAAGAATCGACTAATCATTTTAAAAGAAGTATGTTGTTAGATTATTTTTCTGGCATGACTACATGAAAGGTCATTCTACTTTTTTTAGCTTTACTTACGATGGTAAATAAGATATATTCAAATCTTGATGCCTCTAGATATAGTATTGCTTTTTTCATATAAATGCAGAGACTTTTTGTTCATCTTAACCATAATGAGGCTAAGAATATGTTGAAGGCTATAAATTCAGACATTAATGTAAGAGTTGTTTCAACTTTATTGTACAAAGAATATAAAGGCAACAAAGATCAGTTTATTTCCCTTTTTTATCATCAAAGCAAAAGGTATTATTTATACTTGTTTTATATTCTGTTGTGCAACATAATTTACATTCTAGATGAATTGCTCATGCAGATGATAATGCAACGGCTTATTCATTAGAAAATAATAAAAACGTGTCAGAATAAAGTACAACCAAATTTTAGTAAGAATCAAGAATGGGCTTATAAGCACAATCGTAAGACACTATGGCCAAATTAGTTTTTTTATCTACTTTTTTCTTTATTTTGTGAATGGAAACATAATAGTGAAGGATGGGCATGGTACTGGGCCATACTGTCTGTGAAAGGCCTAAAAAATAACTTGACACCCATCTTAAATTTAATAGAATTTTAAACAATAACACTCTACATTACTTTCACCATTTGTCTCAGTTTTAGTCTTATCAATTTAAGTTTAACTGAAATGATGAAACAGTTTTGTTTTAGCATTCCTAAATGGAGATCTGAGTATGATTATTAATTACATTAATGTAATTCATTGCCTTTGGCTTGGTTCATGGCCAAAAATCGATCTTTGGACCAGTCTATCTACCCAGTTAAGTAAATAAATAAAATAAAAATAAATAAATCTTGTCTGCTTCAAAGATAGATGACTGCCATGCTACCATATATGTGTTAAGTGTGAGCTCAAGTTTTAAGTTAGTTGTATTTATTTCCAAAGCGCTGTCACAAACTGGAGCACAACCACACTTCAAGTAAATGTAGTTCTACATAATAAAATACATGTTCAAAACTGGGTGAAACAGTCATTGACAGCTCTTACAAAAACTATCTGGAGTCTAGTGAGTACAAGTAGCTATGTCCTCCTTTGAATGGGATGTTCAACAGAGACCTCATCCGCCTGAGTTGGTGGTAGCTCAGATGGGTGTAAAAGATCTCACGGCACTTATTGAAAAGAGTAGGGGAAATTCCCTAGTGCCTTTGCCAACTTTCCCTTAGTCAGTATGAATACCACCTCAGGCTGCCACGAAGAGGACATTAGTGTAGTGGGATTAACCTGGTCAACAAAGTGTAAATGAGCAACTGTCCATTTTAACTTGTAGATCTTCAGCAATCCAAAATGATGATTGCCACATTAAGAGTAATAGAATAATGCATTCTACAGTTTGGTCTAAACTAACCTGTTGTAGAGGAAAATTTAAATATCTGTAAAGGCAGACTCTGAGCTTGAAATGTCAAATGGAAGAACCAGGCAAAAAGATGTGCATTTCCTGTCATGTCTATGCAAAAAGACACTAGTCAAAAGTTTCACTGAAGACTGCTAAAACCTCTCAGGATTTACCAAAAAGCAAAACATGAATGCACTTCAAAAATGCATAGGACACGTTACTGTTCACAGGCTATGCACACATCCCAGGCAGCCAGCTTCAAAAATAATAATTACAGGACATGACAAAGATCTCAGTAAGGGAAATGTGGAAGACACAATACCTGTCAAAAAATGCACTGACTTTTGTCATTTGCTCACAGAACAGACCTCCTACAGTAGCAGTTGTACCACAGAGGGACAGCAAGTCACTAAACAGATTTCAGAAATGGACAACTTAATACACACAAACAGCAAGGCAGGCCACTATATTAAACATATCTCTGAACAGATGTGTTCAAGATTTATATATTTTCTGGTCTGATTGTTGTCTGTTTGTGTTATTTTTCTGTCTTCTTTGTCATTACTCAACTATGTATTTGCTTTTGAGTGTGTAATATGTCCTGTATGCTGTGACCATAATAGCTCCAGAAATGCACTCTCTGCATTTGTTTTTGTAAATAATTGCTGGTTTGTGCCTTTTTTGCACTTAAACCTGCAGTCAACTCTGGAACCCTGTGATTACATGCTATTGGATGCTTAATTGGGTCTGTTTGTTTCTTTGTATGTCTTGTATGTTTAATTTTATTTCCTATGTGTAATATGGGGGTTTTGGTTACCACTTGGTTCCCTGCTAGCTAAATTGGACTTCTTGGTTGCCAGAGTAATTTATTAATTGATTAGTTAATCAAATAAATAATTGATTAATTAAATAAATAATTGATTAATGAAATAACTAATACAAGAAAGAGACGCAAGCATAATAATTTCAAAAAAGGAAGTGCTTAAGAGTTTATTTACATGTGGGGATTAAGCCATCAGAAATGCCTGTGAGAGAGAGAATTGATATGCTAAATTTATTTTTTTACCTGCTAATATTGTTATTATGTACATTATAACTCCTGCAGCTTCAGTGGTTCCATTAGGTAACTATATACCCAGAGTTCTGGATTCTTATAACTGATATTTTATGCAGTTGAAGTTGAGCACAGTTCAGATTTAGGCATGCTTTTGACAGCCAGTTCTCTAGATTCCTGGAGCAACTGCTAATTTTAAGCCAAATGCCAGAACCTGTCTAACTTTTATTTTGCCTGAAAAGAAGAATGTTTAAAGGTGTTGGAATTATGGATCATTCAGCCATCCATTTTCTAAAGAGTTGTCCAGGTGAGGGTCACACTGATAGCACGCTGCGCAGGGTAGAGCAGTAAGAAAGCATGACATTCCCAGATGACCGGAGAGACGTAATCCCTTCAGCACATCCTGAAGGCTGCCATGGGGCATCCACCTAGGGGACACTACCCTGTACAGCTGCTATAGGAGTCACCCTTGGGGCATTCTCACATGGCACCTGAGCCATCTCAACTGACTTCTCAGTATGGACAAGCAGAGGCTGTACCCCATGGTCCTCCAGATTGTTAATCTCCTCACTGTATCATGGAGCACAAACCAGGGTACCCTACAAATGAACCTAATTTTTGCTGCTTGTATCTGTGATTTCATCTTCTCAGTCACTACCAAAAGCTCTTGGCCCTAGGGTAGGTTAGTAACATCACAGACAGCTTGATAAACTGCAAACTTTGTCCAATGGCTATTCTGCCATTGTTCCACCACTCTTAGGGATCGAGGAGAGAGAGTTGTAAATGTCATCTCTTAAAAGAAATTTGGAAGTAGACCTGCCTCTTCGACAGCCATAGTAATGTATTTGCAATGCCAGTAGAGAAGATCAGTTAACACATTCACTCTGTTACATGTGTTAACAATTCCCTAATCTTCCATCCACTTGTAAGATCATTAATTGATTAATTGATGATTGTAAGATCACTTGTAAATTTGAAATTATTATATCCAAGTCTCTTTTCTGTTATTTTTCTGTTTATATTTTATAATTAAGATAGTCATTTTGTCCATTGGTGCCCCGGAAGCGGTACTGTAATTAGTGCAGGGTGAGTGGGATGGCTGCCCCGGGTGCATTTGACAGTGCTCAAGAGTCGGTGGTCTTGTGTGAATGCAGTACCAGGATTAATTTCAGCATCTGCAGATGATATTGATGCTGCTCAGCTTTGCGTGTTAGCAACTGTAGCAGTTCAGCTTGATGCCTTTTTCTTTTGGCCCTCAACTTTCAGGGTTGAGGGAATGGCAGTCGAATAAAACTCCATCCACAGCTAAGAATTATCAAAGCTATCAAGCTTTGCTGCTGTCTAATCTCATGAGGAATTTTTTAGCATTCTTGTCTCAGACACATAAGTTGTTTGGAGACACAAATCGTAATCCTCTATAATATTATTGTTATTATTATTTATTGTTGTTATTACTGACTAGTTGAATGGAGAACTAATGTGTACCTACTGATGGGCTTTATTAGCATAACGTAAACTATTTACAAGCTCAGTAACTTTTCAAGTAGACTCTGATACTGTACAGTGCTTGGTTCTATTGTGTGGTAATATGCTGTCAGATGAAGAGACAGTATTAATAATAATATAAGTGTCGAATGATTTAGCTTCTGTCTGTCACATGTTGCATCAATCCATTTGTCCTTCCTCTTTGAGTCTCCACATTTGATCCCTGACAGTGCATTATTTCAGTATTCTAGGGAGCTGGATGATAAATATTATGTGCACTATACTAGATGAGAAATTAAAAATAGCATTATAAAAAAAAAGAATTCTACGTCTAATTAGCTTAAGCATGGGGAAAGGACATTAAACATATGATCAGTTACCCAGAAGGTTAAAAGTTTGCATTATTGGAATAGCTGACAAATATTCAGTGGTGGAAGGAATGATGTACTGTGGTAAAAGATGATATGATTCAGACATTATGTAAGCTGTACAGTTCTGTAGTGCTGTAAGGCAAACGATACTAACATTTACATTTCGACAGTCTCTTCTTCAGGGTGATCACAATGACAGTTATTTTTATTATCTTTTACCTATGAAATTTAAGTAGTTGTGTGATTACTTACATCTGATGTCCAGCATCACGAGCTCAGAATGATTAGGAGAGGAAAACGGAACAGCTGGTAGTGTTTGCTTCACAAGACTTTGAGGGAAGTAACACCATTAGTGACAACTGCATTGCTGCTGCTCTTACATAAGTGGAGATGACATCTGCTGATATTAGGCACTTTCTGTATTTTTTTGACCATGTTGTCACCTCCTGTGGTTATGTATGCTTTCTTAAAAAAAAAACTTATATATATATATATATTTATATATATATATATATATATATATATATATATATATATATATAGATAGATACACACACACACACACACACATATATATATATATATATATATATATAGATATATATATATGCGTATACATACATATGTATACACACATATGTATGTATATACATATATATCTATGTGTGTGTATATATATATATATATATATATATATATATATATATATATAAATATATATATAATGTGTGTGTGTGTGTATGTATATATATATATATATATATATATATATATATCTATATATATATATATATATATATATATATATATATATATATATATGCACAGTGGATATAAGAAGCATACACACCCCTGTTAAAACGCCAGGTTTTTGTGATATAAAAAAATAAGACCACAATAAATCAAAACTTTTCCCACCTTTAATGAGACCTATAGCCTGTACAATTCAGTTGAAAAACAAACAAACCTGTTAAGGGAATAAATATAAAAATTAAAAAAAACATGCAATAAGCTGGTTGCATAAATGTGCACACCTTTAAACTAATACTTTGTTAAAACACCTTTTGATTTAATTACAGCATCACAACACTAGAACTCGGGTAGTACTTACTAATGCCAATGACACTGATTTAATGTTTAACATAATTAAATCTAACTGGAAAATCTTAACCAGTGATAATTCCCTAAAATAGATAGTGAGGAACAGACCTTCTTTTACCTTTCAAACAAAGAAGAATATTAAAAAACTACTTTGTCATCGGAACCACTTAGACATTACTGATATAACCACAAAAAAGGAGACCTTCCCCTATATGAACTGTACTTCCTGTAAACACATATCAAAGAAATCTTACTTTCAGGATCCCAGTACTGGGGGATCCTACCATTTACGCACATATGCGGATTGTAAAACGAGAAATGTAGTTTATATAACTTGTTGCCAATCATGCACTTCATATTATGTAGGAAAGCACTTATCCTTTTACTCTGTTCATTTTTTATCATACTGATTAAATGTTGAATTTTATACAATTTTTTGACCTTTCATGGTATGTGCCATGGTTGAAGAACTGCATTTCTTGTATGGCTTTTATAGTATCCAGCCGTTTCTTCTATTTGTGCTTGGTTTGTGTTGCCTGCTCTATATGTATATGTGTATATATATATATATATATATATATATATATATATATATATTTTATATATTTCTATATACATTTCTATGTATATATGTCTGTGTGTGTGTGTATATATATATATATATATATATATATATATATATATATATATATATATATATATATATATATATATATATATATATATATATATATGTGTGTGTGTATAGATGTGTGTGTGTATAGATATATAGATATACGCACACACACACATATATATATATATATATATATATATATATATATATATGTACATATATAAGTATGGGTCTACTTCAGAACATCGATGACCCACATTATCAAATTACAAAACCTCGAGATCAGAATAGCGAAACCTCAGTTAATCGAAACCTTACATTATCGAAATACAGAACATTGAACTGTCCAACTTACCCATCTTACCAGAAGTTCAGTCTTCACTTATAGGAACACTCCTGCATTTAAAGTCAGGCTACACTAAATCTCTCTCAGCAGTTTTGCAGGGGGGCAAGCCCACCTGGACTCTCCCTAAATTATATATACCAACTCCGAGATCATACTATAGTGAGAAAAGGGTAAATTTCCCAATCCTCACTGCATCACGGTCGCCATTTAAAACCGCTGAGGCAGATTAAGTGTAGCCTGATTTTAAACACAGGAGTGTTCCTTTAAGTGTAGAGTGGACTTCTGCTAAGTTGGATAGTTCAATGTTCCGGGTTTCGATAATATAAGGTTTTGATTAACTGGGGTTTTGCTATTCCACTCTTGATGCTTTGTAATTTGATAACTTTGACGTTCTGAAGTAGAACCATAAGTATATAGGTTCATAGGAGGTTGCTTAGCTAATGGCCCTAGTGCCTTTAGAATCCTAGCCTTGTAAAAACCTGAGTACTCTTACTGACTATAGTTAGGTGTTCATTGTTACAGTATTTCTGTGATCAGCACCGACTACCTTTGTCCATGAGGGACATAGGTGAATTTATGGTCACTCATCCTCTTGTCAGCGTTGCACTTGAATAGGGTCATTGAGGAACTCTGCTTCACGTGGAGTGGGAGCTTTTTCCAGGGGGGCGACAATTGCTGGGAGATGTGTGTGTGTGTCTCCAGCATGTTCCCTGGGGTGTGTTATTCTTGTTCCATTTGATTTGTGGATGTGTAGCATTTCCCTTAGGGCAAGGTCCAAGACTGCTCTGTAGGCCAGGCACAGGTCATCTCTCAGCAGCCTGTATGATACAGAGTGCAGTGATGGGGCTTTCAGTCTTCCCTTGTATGTCATGTTTTGGAGGCCCTAATCTCTCTTGGTTAGAAATCTCTGTGGTCTCTCCAATTGCTGCGGGTGTCTGTTGCGGCACATACAGAAGGGTGCACGGTACTCATTTAGTGGTCTGATAAGGGTTAAGTACAGTGGAGCTATAACCTCCCTGGTCTTGGATGTGATGCTCTTATTTATGAGATGCACAGTGCAGAATTCCTTTTTTTATCACTACGGACCCATGGTGATTGAAGTTTAGATTACTGTCAACCTGTGTACGCAAGTTTTACACCACAGAGTTTAAGCTTAGAGGAGTGCTGTCTAAATCATAATTAGCAGGGATGACTTCTTTGCCAAAGAGGATAATGAGGCATTTTTTTTGCGCTATGTTTTAGTCCATGAGTTTGGCACCAATCTTTTGTTTGTGTCAGCCCTTTCTGTGACAAGTTAACATTGTTGGGGAACTCTATGATTGCACACAGTTTACAGTCATCTGCTAATTTGGTAAGCCACAGGCCATCTGCCTTTGTCTGGACTTCAAAGAAATACATTCCAAACAAGAAATGGCCCAGCATAGATCCTTGTGGTACCCCACTATTAATTGGTGTACTCCTGAAGGTGTATGCCCCAATTTTGACAGTGTGCATTCTTTCGGTGAACCATTTGGCTACCCATCTAGTAATGTATGAGTTAATGCCCAGCTGGGAGAGTTTCTCTATGATACCTGAATGGAGGATTTTGTTGAAGGCCTTGGCTAAAACAAGGTAGGTGATAAGTACTGTTTTGTCCTCATCCAGGGATTTGGTGACATTCTCACAGAAGTCCACTAGGTTTAATAAGCAAGATCTGCCCTTGACTAAACAAACTGTGTTGGGTCAAGAGTTTGATGGTTGCCTGTGCCCTTGTGGATAAGGTAATTCCCTTTTTTTAATTTCTCCAAATCTCTTGGGTTTCTAATACAATGACGGGAATGGACCCCATTTCTAAGTCAAAGTATGATTAAAGTTCATGAAATTAGTATTGTTTCACGCTGATGTCAGCCAAAAATACTCTTTGCAGCACCTGCAATCTGCCCAGTAATGCCTCCTTCTGCAGTTCATACGGAGTTACATGTATTGGTAGCATATCTAAGTAAGACTTTTTTTTTTTTTTTTTAATAAGATCCGTTGTTCCTACTACTACTGGAACTCTTTGGGTATCTTTCTTCCACATTGCTCTCATTTCTGCTTGCAGATCCTGATATTTTATAACTTTATGTCTGTCTGTGCTCAGGACACTGTAGTCACTGGGTGTGGTGATTTCAATAGTCAATGCTACTCTTGTCATCTTTTCCTGGACAACTATATCTGGTTTTCTAGCATCTATCTTTTGTATTGTTGGTAATAAATGATCCAATGTGATGTAAACTTCATCATTTTCTATGATGCTTTGTGTCTCATGTTTCCAGTGCTTTTCAGCCACTTCAAAACCATAATGTTTGCACAATCCCCAGTGCAACAGTATCGCCACGTTATTGTGCCTTTCAGTGTACAGTATTTCTGCCATTAGTATGTCACAACCAGCAATGGGAGGAGTGCGACTGTTTCCAGTTTGGTTTTACAAAACCTACATTTGTCTGTTATTTCCACATGTTCAATGGACTTTGAAAACCAGTGTGTATATGTAGCCCACTATCTTGAGCCACGAATATTAACTTTTCATCTCTTGGTTTGAATTCACCTCTCCTTAATCATTCTTGATCAACGTGAGGTTCTTCCAGAAGTTTTCTATACTTGCAACTATATTTATGCATTTTCCACATTTCTTGCCTTTTCATCTGATCCTTCACCTTGATGGCTCTTTCCATGGCCTTGCAGATAAGGCTGGTTAGGCTGACGGGTCAATAGTTCCCAGGGTCAGTTGATGGTCCCCCTTTGTGCAAGGGGATTACTGTTGATGTTCTCCACTCCACCAGGACAAAGCCAGTTCTCAGGGTATGGTTAAAGAGAGTTTCTTGTGGTTCTGATGGTCTTGTTTTAGATTGTTTAGTAAGCAGTCTGGGATGTTATCTGGTCCCATAGAGGCTGTGTTTTTGGCCTTGTAGAGTGCTTAAATGTTGCAGCTACCTCTCAACCTCTTAGAGTAAGAACTCTGGACAAAGCCATGAAAAAAAGTGGTACAAATATTGACATGTTTTAAATATTGCTCTTACAAACTTAGAAAGTTGATAGAATAACAGGTTTTGCATTAGCATGAAATTTCTGAAGGGTATGAAGTCTAAAACTCAAATGTCTGTCATTATTTTCTAACTTCAATCTTTAATGATTTGTCACTAATTTGCCAGAAAGCCACAATTTTATGAAAAATTGACAAATATAAGACAAAAAATATGAACATTCTGCGAAAATCTGTACAGTTGAGAGGTATTGTTGCCTGTTCTTTGGATTGGTGTCAGGAATGCTTTGGGTTACGTCTGGTGGGGACAGGGGGGTGAAGTTATTGCCAAATCTGTCAGATAACAGGTTGGTCCTCTGGTTTAGTATGAGTGGTACAGTCCACTATAAGTTCAGCATACAACTGGGCATTCCCTTTTAGGTTTTAGACGTTGCTACAGAATCACTTATTATTGTCTTTAGCCAGGGATGCTAATTTACCTCATAGCTAGCCTTAGAGGACATAACAAGGTATCTGATTTGCTTGGTCAAGCTGTGGTGGGTATTCTTACTCTGTTGACTAAGTTCCCTCCTGTTCTTAGATATCAGTTTTTTCCTTTGTTGTATTACTTATTTATACTTGCAGTCCACCAGGGTAGCTTGTTTTTTTTTTTTTTTTTTTTTTTACGGGAAGACCTGCATTTGTAGCTATGTATTGCATTTGTATACTCCTCTGCGTAGGAGTCATTGCTGACTTTGTTAGCAGGGGCTCTGAAACTTTTTATCCCATCGCTTAGTAGGCAGTAGTTTGCTTTGGAGAAATTTTTCAGTTTTTTTTACTTGTGTGGGGGGTGTCAGGTTTGATCTTTACTTCAAATGAGACAAATTTATTGTCTGACCTTAGCAGGGAGGGAAGCATAGAAGGGGTAGTGCAGTGACTACCCCCATATTGGTGAGCACTAGGTCCAAGACATTTGAACCCCTTATGGGGGTGTGGGCCAACTGTTCCAGGGCATTTGAATTAACAGTCCAGGAACCTCATAATGATCATGTTTCTACTCATGTAGGATGCCCAGTCGATGGAAGGATAGTTGAAATCTCCCATTACCAAGGTGTTTGGCTGTATACTGAGTGATTCTAGCAAGCCTAGGTAGGTGGTATGCTTATCCTGGTTCATGGTGGGGGATCTCTAGCTAGTGATGATGTGGAAGGGTATTTTACCTATAGTTAATCCGACCTGGAGTAGCTCAAGAGAGTTGTACTGTTTCACCAGTCTCAAGTTGTATTTGGATTTGATGAAGATGGATACACCTCCACCTTTGTTTTTTTCACACTCACTCTGGGGTTTGAACATGTGAAAGGCATTGTAGCTTTGTATGGCTGAGGTGCTCTCAACAGTCTTGAACTAAGTCTCGGTGACTGCACAGATGTCACCATCTTCCAAGGTGAGGAGTGCTTCCAGGGAGTGCAGTTTTTTGTTTAAGCTCCTAGCATTAAGCAGCAGGACCTTCAGTTTGTCTTTAGTGGATTTCTTTATGTTGGAAGTTTTGTTGTTTGGACTTTGCCTAAAAAAGGCACTGTGGTGGAGCTAAGTGTCTTTGCCAGTATTGGAAAGCCATGGGGAGTCAGGTGAAGGCCATCTCTGGCAAAGCAGCATGGACTGCCTACCATGTCTTCCAGGCAGACGGATACTGATTCCTCCTGGAGTGACACCAGATGCTAAGTGAGTTATTGAAATCAATTATTTTTCTCTGTATTGTAGCATCCACCTAGGTGAAGGTAGAATGCTGTTTAGGGCTATGGACACTGCCCTGGGACACACAATCTGAGAGTTCAGTCATGTCTCTCTTCATATAGTCCAGAGAGGTACGACTCAAGTCATTCACTCCAGCATGTACTATTACAGAGTCAAAACGGTAATTGTTGCTGAGCAACTTGTTTGCATGCATGATTTCTTGGATCCTGATACCTGACAGGCAGCTGACGATGACCTCCTTGTTCAACCTAGTGAGGGGGACATCTGTGTGAATTACTGTTGAGTCACCTATGACCAGAACATTAGGTTTTGAGGGGTTTTGTTTTAGGGGCTGAATTGTTGAGACACTGATATGTGTGTTATGTGCAGTGTTGGATTCTGTTTGTGTCCCAGTATGTGTATGTTTGCGCTTGGGTGGTCTCTGGTCTTTTGTAGACTATTAGTGTATACCTTTGCGTATGTGGGTTTATGTGTCTTGACATTATCTGGAGTGGGAGAGAAGTTGTGTGTGCTGACAGCCTGTTGTATGCCTTGTTTATTGTCATGTGAGAGGACTGATTCTAATTTCATGGTATAGTGACATCTTTCACATACTGTATTTATTTGCTTTAGGAGCAAGTAGTTGTCAGTATACATGAGGCAGGCAATTACTACATTGCTTCAGGATGCCCATTTCAATTGGGTTGGCTGGAGAAATGGTGGGGAAATGTCCATCCATTATGGCGGGTATATATTGTAGTAACTAGTGGGGATGGGCTAGCTGGACTAGAGTTTACTTGTGAGACTAACAAATGTGGCTATTCTGTGGAGGCCTAAGGGTGGAAGACTGTGTTATTACCTTAGAATGTGCAGCTGAGTTGCTTGCTAAATAGCAATGCCCAACTTTGTTACGCACAGAAAGGCAATGGAGCTAAGGAGGGTTCTCTAGCTGAGATCACGGGAAAATTCTGTTTGTAAGCATTTGAGTCTATACACGACAGCATTAAACCCTGTTGCATGGTGTGCAGCTACACGGAAATGCTGTGCTTAAATGCAAGCAAAGTTAAGCAGGTTTAACATAAACTAACCACACACATGTATGTATGTGTGTGTGTCTCTCTCTCTCTCTCTCTATATATATATATATATATATATATATATGTGTGTGTGTGTGTGTGTGTGTGTGTGTGTGTGTGTGTGTGTGTGTATATATATATATATATATATATATATATATATATATATATATATATATATATATAGGTTCATAGGTTGGTACTGAGCTATCTGCCCAAGGCATATATTAGCCCAGCCACGTTGTGCAGTATTCACCGCCCCTTTAGTAGTTCCCTAGACCCTTGTACTAGCAGCTAGTACCCTTGGCCTCTATCTAGTAGTGCTGTTGGTGTGATCCCCGGTGTGAACTTTCTGTTACCCATCCACTCATCAGGGTTCCTTTTGAAGAGTGATAGTGAGGGTCTCTGTCTTATGTAGATCGGGACCCTGTTCCATAGTAAGGGAAGTCTCTGCGAAGGGAATCTATCCCTCCAGCATGTTCTATTCATTGTTGTGTTGAGGTTTATATCCCTAGAGCGTGTAGCTCGAGTAGATTTGGTTTTGCTAAGATGGAGCATGTTCAACAATTCTGGGTTGGACATGGCTCTGTACGTTAGACAGAGATCGCCTCTGAGAAAGCGGTATGCAACAGGGAACAGTCTTAGCTTTTTCAATTGTGCTGCATAGGGCAACTGTTTGAGACCAGTAATTCTCTTGGTTAGGTACCTCTGTGGTCTCTCCAGCTACTGGAGATGTCTAGCCAGGTACATTCCAATTGGTGCATTGTACTCAATAATGGGTCTGATGAGGGAAGAGTAGAGGGGCACCATTACATCCTTAGATCTTGATGCGAACCCTTTCATGATCAGATGGGTCACATAGAAGGATTTTCTAACCACTTTGGCAACATGGTTATCAAAGGAAAGCTGGCTATCTACTTGGGTCCCTAGATCCCTTATTTCTTCTTCAGATTTCAGGGGATTACCTCCTATGTTGTAGTTTGCGGGTACTCTGTTTTTTCCAAAGGGGATTACTACGCAGTTTTTTGCATTTAGCTTGAGACCATGGCTTTGACACCATGCATCAGTCTCATTTAGGCCCTTTTGGAGGATCTCCATGTCGGCCGGAGACTCTATTATAGCATCCAGTTTGTAGTCGTCCACAAACTTAGTCAGCCACAGCCCTTCCGTGCTTGCCTGTCCTATATATATTACCCAAAGATCCCTGGTGCACGCACAAAGTGCATGGACCAAACCAAATACAGCTCAACACAAGGTCTAGCACAAATATATCTTCCACGTAAAAGTAAAAAATAATCCAGCAGTTGAGCTGGGTGAAACATCTCTAATTAGAAGTATACAGCAAAAATAAGATGTACAAGAAAGTGTCCCAGCAACTTTCAGAGAAACAAGTATTCAAAACACATAACGGTTTTGCCCCCCTGGTGTCATCAATGTGATAATGTAACCATTACAACTAAAGCTTTAAAGTCATACACCCAGTAAAACAAATTCAAATCCACCAACTGTAACCCATAACAAAAGAGTGCACATACTACAATATACATATAGCTATTTATTAGTATGTGCACACTTTTGTTATGGGTAACAGTTGGTGGATTTTAATTTGTTTTACAGGGTGTATGACTTTAAAGACTTCTGCTATATAAAGCTTCAGTTGTAATGGTTACACTATCACACTGATGATGCCAGGGGGGCAAAACCGGTATGTGTTTTGAATACTTGTTTCTCTGAAAGTTGCTGGGACACTTCCTTGTACATCTTATTTTTGCTGTATACTTCTAATTAAATAAGTTTTATGCAGCTCAACTGCTGGATTATGTTTTACTTTTATGTGGAAGATATATTTGTGCTGGACCTTGTGTTGAGCTATATATATATATATATATATATATATATATATATATATATATATATATATATATATATATATATATATATATATGTATATATATATATATATATATATATATATATATATATATATATATATATATATATATATATATATATATATCTTTATATAAAATACACACACACACATACACACACACACGCACACATGTATTTGTGTGGGTATGTCTCTCTCTCTCTCATATATATATATATATATATATATATATATATATATATATATATATAGTGTGTGTGTTTGTGCATGTATGTGTATATACATATGGGTCTACTTCAAATGATCAAAGTTACAGAACATTGAACCACACATCATCGAGGACAGGCCAAGGCGATCAATGTTCCACTACATCAAACATTAAAGTACAACAAATTAAAAAATATAAAATGTCTTCTTGTAAGTTTTTGTAGGGGGGGCAATCCCCCACATGTGAGGCTGGGCACCCCACAACCCCTGCTGCTTAAATATGCTAACTCTGAGATTGGACTGCAGTAAAGAGAATGGTAAAGTTCCCGTTCCGTGCTGTATGGTACCATTCTCTTTACTGCAGTGTGGTCTCGGCATTGGTATATTTATGTAGCAGGGAGTGAGTGGGGGTGCAGCTTAGGCTTGAGGATGAATGAATGATGGGTGTTATGTGTTTGTGTGTTTTATGATAAGCGATAGATGTGGTGTTTGTGTGTCTGAGTTTGTCTTGTGTAGTGTCAGTGTTATAGGAAGGTTTAAATGATAAAGTTTAGGGTTAAGGTTGGGGAAGTGATAGCGTCTGTGTTAGCACTCATTGCTAAGGTGGTGCAGGGGGCAGAGTACTTCTCTTTTGTATTGTGGTGTCAGAACTTGTTGAAAGCACTTGTTGAATGCATGAATCTATGAAAGGAGCGACACTTTTTTTAAACAAGAAACATTTTTATTCAATTATTATGTATGACCTAGGCAGTCTTACTTTTATATGAATGAAAATAACCATACCGACACAATTTCATTTGCAAACATTTCACATCACTTATTTTATATCCAGTCATTCAGTCAACATTACATATCTCATTAAAATCCCGCCTTCTTTTAAACCTCATTCCTCCTCTGCATGTATTGATCCCACAGCTCCCATTTGTTTCCTATGTAATTTGCTCCTATCCTTTTCTAAAGATCCCAGTTCCAGTTGTTTTATCTCTGTTACTATCTTCACTACTTCTAGTAAAGTTGGTTTAGACTTCAATTTCCGTTTTCTAGTAACTGCTTTCTTGGGAGTCATCATGATTAGACTCAACTAAACTGTGTTTAAGCAATTCCGATTCTGTGTCATAGCTCAAAAAAATAATTTCCTTAGTTACACCAGTTTGCTCACCCAGTATCTCTGACAGAGCAGTGTGCAGGGAATCTTTAAAGTCTACCAACTCAGTACACTCCCAGAAAGTATGTCCTAGTTACCTCTTGCTTCCCTATCACACTTCCATCGTTTGCTGTCTACCCTTTGGAAAAATTATTTTGAGTATAAAATTACCCATGTTAACTCTTCCAAGCAAAGATCCTAAATCTTCTACACTTTGTTGCACATTTGGGAGACATACATATTTCCCCCCATTGTTTCTTTGTGAATTGCTTGTCCAGTCTCTCTTCCTGATCCTTTCTAACCTCCTCTGATTGATTCATATAGCTATCGTACAATATTTTATATGCTGTAATAGTTATTCCTTTCTTAATGGCAACTTCTGTTATAGATTCTACTAAAAATTCTACCACTGCTGGTCTTTCATTTAGCCCCCCCTTATTTCATTCTCTTTGCCTTTACTCTGATATCAGTTCTTGATAGGGAAGGTAATCTGCAACATGCAGTCCATTTATGTTCTTGGCACCTTCCCATTCTGTTACCTTTCCCTGTCTAGTTATTTGCTCCCACTACCTTGGTTCCTTTGTCAGTTTTCTCCAGTAAATTTCAGCCCCCTCTTGCCTATTGTCTGTATCCCTAATTGCAGTCATCCCTATCTGCACAATCTCCTTTCTCCATTCCAGTGTTGGCTTAGTTATTAGAATACTTTATGCTACTCCATGAATATAATATTCTGTATGATTATTATTTTCCTTAAAGGTCTGCTTCCAAAATCCCAGGTTCTTCTTGTTTCTTGACCTTCCCCCATGTTATATCATCTTCTTTTTCTACTTTGACTTATTTCTGCTTGTGCTATGTATAGGATCCATAACTCTTTTGCTCTGAAATATCCCTTCAAATTGGGTAATCCAAATCTGCCCTGTTCTATTGGAAGTATAAGCTTATCCCACCTGACTCTTGCAGTTTTCTCCTCCAAGATAAAATCCTTCAGCTCTTTATTAATTGCTATCCACAACTTCTGCTCTGTTTGATAAAATATGCTTGACCTGTGTACAAGACTAAAGGGAATAAAAACATTTTAACTGCTTGTATCTTACTATTGATATCCATATAACAGAGCATCCATTTTTCTCAGTTTTTGTACATCTTTTGTTTAGTCTCGTTCCACATATCCTTAGCTGCCACACCATAATTATTTTAATTCATACTCTTAAATACTTAATTTTTTCATGTCCACATAAATATGGATATTGCTGAACCAATTTGTATCTGGGTGCATAATTTACTGCTATTTTCTTGTTTTAGCTTCATTAACTTTGTATACTAAAAAGATTCAAAACTGTCTCAATATGTTCCACAACAATGTAATGTCCCATTTGGGTTTGTTAAGTATCAAATGTCATCTGCAAATAGACCAAGCTTTTATTGATTACCATACAAATTATATCCTTAAATTTCTGAGTCCCTTATTTTCTTTGCCAATGATTCTAAATATAATACGAATAAAAATGGGAGAGAGGACACCCCTGCCTGGTTCCTCTGCTCAAACAGAAATTGTCAGAGAGGGCCTCACCCACTTTAATGTTTGCTTCCAATCTCTCATAAATTCTCCTAGTCAACCTTCTAATTTTATCAAGGAATGCAAATGCTTCCATTGTTCTGCTCATAAAGTCCCAGCTTACTCTGTCAAATGCTTTCTCTGCATCAAGACCCACCAACAATAGTGGCAATTTCTTACATTCTGCCTCTCTCTCTGGATCATCAGTATTCTGTTGATGTTGTTAAGTGTTTGACTCCCCTCCCCCAAAACACATTGATCCATATCTATCAATTTTGGTATCACTTTGCCATTCATTTAGCCATAATGGACATAAACACTTTATAGTCAAACACAGCAAGCATACAATTTCTAGTTGTATTTCTCTAAGATTGCTGCAATCAAAACAGACATATCATGTTCAATAATTTTCATCCTCATCCTCTAACACAATCAATCCAAAGAACAAATCTCTATTAGCGTAACTCCCAACATCCTAATCTCACACTACAGTACTCAAAAACAGTATTTAAAAAATATAAAAGACTTGACTAAAACAAAGTCAATGGAATGTGTCATAATACTTCATCTACCCTTTCTAGCAGCTAAACGCTACATCATCTAACAAACATTAAAATAAAATAAAAAATATATATAAAAAAAACAAACCCAAGGCAAATCAATCAATCATCCCCTGTTCATAATAATAATGTCATATAAAACCTAGGTACGATACACATCTCTATTATGTGTAAAACAAATAAGGTTTAGGGGACTTCAAAGACAATAGCTGCTTCCAGAACACAGATTGTACAAGTGTATTATACATAATATGGTACATAAAAACATTGATCCTAAAACTTAGTCCAAGGTGTCTATGGTTCGGTACGGTGTTGGGACTATCAACTTTATAATCATGGTAATTGTTGACATGGGCCTGCATGAGGCTGGATCTGATGGATCTTTACCCTCTTCAGGTATTACAGCTACCACCACTTTCTTCCAGGATGTTGGTAATTTTCCTCCTCTTAAAATACTGTTAAACAAAATCAACCAGATATTTATCAGTTTTCCCTCCTAGCTTCCAAACTTCCACAGGAATACCATCTATTCCTGAGGACTTTCCTTTAGATTGGTTATACATCACCATTTTATCTCATTTCCTCCTATGCTGTTAGTAATTGTGCCTTCTCTACCTCTAACCCTGGCATATTTAATTCTGCCGTAAACATTTCCATTTGTACCTTTTCTTGATTTCCATATTTCTTTGCTTTATACAAGCTTTCATAGAATTTTTGGAATATTTCTAATATTTTTACAGGATCCCTTGCTTTCTTCTTTTGTTATAGGCTCTCTGCGCTTGGTGACAGCCCTTTCTACTTTCTGTTGCTGAGTCATCGTGCTAAATTTTTTTGTGTTATAGAGTTATTATCAAAAAGTAGTTGCTTAACAGCAATCTTTCTAAACTCATGTGTATTCTCATGGTAATCACTTATCTTCTGTTTAGAATTTTGTAGTTGGTCCTCTTTTTGTTTTGTGATATTCCCCCAGTTTTGCAATACTTTAACATTTTGTCTGTCCCTTAATAATTCTTGTTGCTTCTTAACCATATCCTCCTTTCTTTTAATTCCACCCTATTTTTAAACTCTAATTTTATCCCACTCCCTTGCTATATTCTCAGAAGAAATGTATATCTTCTCTAATAGTTCCTGAATAATTTCCACTACCCATTCCTTAAATCCCTCTCTTTTCAACAAATTGGTGGGAAAGTACCAGTCTATAATTTTTATTTCACTATCCTGTGTTTTTATTTTAGTTATTATTAGTGCATGATCTGAAATAGTTATTGAGTATGTATCATGACCTTCAATCAAATGCACATGTTCTTCTGGAAGGTAGGTTCTGTCTAGAGTAGCCCAGTTTTTGTATCTTGGGGAGTTGTATGTTGATTCACTCCAAACTCCTAGTACTGAATTCCATGCCAAATATTTTCATAAGTTTATTTGAAACTCTACCCTCCTTTGTTGTATTTCCCTTCTGGGCCCCTAGGCACATCTTCATTGTTGCAAATCAAATTCCCTTTCCCACCTATAAGTAATATTCCTTGCTGAAAGCTGATTATTTCTCCAAGAAATGTCTTAAGCTCCATTATAGCCATTTTAGTGGAATATATATATATATATATATATATATATATATATATATATATACCAGTGTAGTGCTCCTCCCTTGCCAGTAGCCCCTTAGTACTACAAATATACCATTGTTGTCTTTTTAAATCTCTTCTATCATTATTAGAACTCCTCTTGCACTTAATATAAACACTGTCCTCTTTTCCTTTGTCCCGGGTATTCCACTGAATAACCATCCTGAAAACCTTTATCAAATTCATATATTAATTTCTTTCCAAGTGAGTCTACTGTAGCATAGCTGTTTGCATCTACATTTTTAAATATAGTTCACTATTCTTTCTTTTCTGTATTTATCTGTGAGACCATTAATGTTTAAAAACATTAGAGAAAGCATCATATTCTTGAAAAAATATTATTCCCACCTTTATGTATAACAGCGTTTATGTTAAATGTCTATTCCCAGCTTTTGTGTTACTTGCATGTACTGTTTGGCAGGTTAATCTTTTATACAGTTGTTTCTTGACATCTCCATTTCAGCTCATGTCACATCTTACAGATTTTTTGTTTTATTAAAATGCTTAAACAAAAGTACGAACACACTCCCAATACCCCCTAAAACATATTAACTTAATAATAACACACAAAGCTATATACACCTTCAAATATTGAAGTTTTACTCTCCTAATAGGAAAGTTTCAAACTGACAGCCACCCATACAGACTTGAGATAACCTAAAAAAGGTTATCCATGATAAGACACGTGGTACAGCCTGTGGTTATATTAGGTGCTGTCTGGTTTTGTCTTATCTTAAGGAATGTGGAATGGGATATATTTATCTTTAGAGCTTTCTCAGCTGGGCAAACAATTGAATGCTTTCAGAAAACAATTTCTGCAAGCCATTTCTCTTTATCAGATTGTTTGCTAGAGACATGAAAACCAGGTACAAAACTGTTTACTAGAAAAAAAGCCTTATAATATTCAGTATTCTTTTTTCATTTACTTGCCTTCTCTTAAAACTTGTTACTAGATTAAGCTAATGGCCTTAACTCAGTTATTCCCTATGCAAGAATGAGAAAAAGCATACTAATTTTTGTTTTATCATGCTGTTTTAACCAGATCTTTTTTTTAATATTGCAGTGCTTGTATTTCTTGCAACTGAACAAATAGAAAGAGAGAAGGGAGGGAAAAAAACAGGAACACATATTTACATTAGTATCCCCATTAAACTTAAAAATAACAGAAAAAACTTTATAACATGCAAATAAAATTGTGCAATATTTAAACAGTACTATTAAGAAAAAAATGTTTTAAAGTTAGCTTTCTCCCTCCTCTTCCCTTCTCCTGAACATTTTTCCGAACTTTAATGACATGAAGTAGGGTATATGCTTTAGAGTCCTCTACAAGTTTAACAAGTCCAAAAAAGTCCAATATTTCCAGATTTTCTTGTTCTGTGATGTTTTACAAATATAATTATTGCAATGTAATTCCACATTTGTCAGTTTCTAAGTTACTGATTTTATTCTGCAAGCATTAATGGCATGAAGTAGAACATTTACTTATAGAGTCCCCTACAAGTTTAACAAAGTCCAAGAAAGTCCAATATTTCTATATTTTCTTCTATTCCTGTTCATGTCCCTCTCCCAAACCCTGTCTCTGCTTCATTTTCAATGTACCCTCGATTCCTCTAGTCAACTCTTGTACCTTTTCCCCTCTCTCAAGCATTTTCATTGAAACAATTGAAAAGGTTTCACTGGCATAGTCTGTCTGTGGTCTTTATTACCCGAAGAACAAGAAGCAAAATCTCCTCCTGTTTCACAAGCAACATTGAATGTTATTGCTGAGGAGATGTGTACATGGTTGCAGTAAGTATGAATGTATGTTAATGCTGAAACTTACTTTTGGATATATTGAAAGTTCCAGCATTATGGGGTGAGTGTGTGTGTGTGTGTGTGTGTGTGTGTGTGTGTGTGTGTGTGTGTGTGTGTGTGTGTGTGTGTGTTTGCTTGCATGCATACATGACAGAGAGAGAATGAGTTTCTGGATTAGGGTTAGATTAAGGAATGTGGAATGGGATATATTTATCTTCTGTGTTTATTGGTATGTGTGTCTTGTTTACTGGTACTTTTAGGAAAAGAGTTTTTAGTAAATTAATATGCAGAGTTGAGGTTACAGGCATGGCTAGGGTTAGGGTTAGCACACAAGTAAGGCAGTGCGCTTCTCATAAGGAGCTTACCTATTGCTTGTGGTTGCGAGGCAAGTTTCAGTTATTGAATAAAAAATAATCCATATCCATAGAGTAAGCATTTTCTGCTGCTTGGTTCCATGCACAGCAAGGCTTGCTGTTGTCTGCTTTAATGCTCTGGACTCTGTTTTCTATGAAATTGTCCATTCTTCTTTAGAATATGGAGCCTTTCTATTTGCAATAAGTGAGGCCTTTGTAACTTCTATCTTGAAACATTTGCCTGGATGTTGATCATTTACATAGTTGTCATCCTGTTTCTAGCTTTTCAGTTACCTAAAAGGTTATTGAGAAAGTTGCTTAGTAGCAGTTTGATTCCCTGTTAAAGAAATTCAAAAATCACAATCCTTTCCAGTAAGGAAGGTACTAAGTGATGGATTAATATTGAAAGATCAATGTTGTTACTTTGTTCTGGTCCTACTCTCTATCTCCTTAGCATTTGATAATGTGGCACGTTACATCCTTTCAGAAGTTCTTTTGGCTCACATGTTTGAGTTTTTTGCCTGCTAACTTTCAGGATGTACCTATTGGGCTAATACTTTTTCAGTTCAACATGTGAATTCTAATGTTTCACTAGGTTTCATTCTGGGTCAGTTACTATTGTTTGTGTGTGTATGTATGTGTGTATATATATATATATATATATATATATAATGTGTGTGTGTATATAAATATATATATATATATATATATATATATATATATATATATATATTTATATATGTGTGTATATATATATATATATATATGTATATATATATATATATGTAGCTACGTGCTTCTTTTGGGAGAACTGTGACTATTTCTTAAATCCACAGCATAAGATATAATAAATACATTGTTAACAAAGAGAGACATTTTGGTGTCATCCAGGGTGGCTGACACACTCAGGGACTGGCTGTGAGTTGTGGTTGTCATCATTCTTTTACCACTGAAACATAACCTGAATTAAGTATTTTCTTCTCGTGTTCCATCTTATGGTGGCTATACATGCCCTGGTTTCCTCCCAATTCAAGTGCCTGTACTTAGAGCTGTCTAACTTGGAACTTAATTTCCTGTAACTGGTGTTGCCAAAATAATAGTCTAATACAAGAAAGACTGACAGTCTGCCTCTGAAACATGTTTAAATTTCTTATGATTGTCGTACTTAGCCTCACACTTTAGGTCCCACTATCCTGAAAGAGCTCCCATTTATTGGGTCCTTTTCATTTTTTCGTAGGGTGAGAACTTAAACTTGTGCAGTTTATTTATTGATTGATAGTTTTATATTTGTTTACTGGGCTGAGTAACTGAAGGTCCAGTCTGGGTTGCAGAGTAAAATAAACGTGAACAGGATATGTTGAGGCTCCTTATCTCTGGAGTATTTTCCCCCTATTGTTAAGGAGACCCCCCCCCCCTGTCCTGGCTCTTTTCAAGAGCTCGCTACTACCAAACATGATTTTTATTTCTATTCATTGCCCTATTAATGTTAACTATAACCTATGTCTTCTCCTCTGAGTTTGAATGTTAGTGTTATGTTGTTCTATGTTTTAATGTAAAGTGCTTTGGGGAACAAGTACTGAGATACATTTGAACTTTGACCTTGGAGTTTACATAAAAGGGTGTGTAACAAAATGCATCACATGACAAATGAAAACTTTGGTTGTTAGAGTGATGTTTTATTATTCTGGCATTCAGATATGCTCTGCTGTTGTATATGCATATTGAGGTATGTTAAAACTGATGTATCACCTGTGTAATTTACTTGTGATTAATTTTATGCATTTCTAGATATATTCTTCACAGAAAAAAAACTTGATGAAAAAAATATTCTTCCTTTTCCATTATTTTATTTCCTTAACAGTTCTGTTTTTTGATTACCTTCAGGGATGAATGTTAATTTTTTAGTTGTGTCCATTTTTTGTTATAAGGAACGGCACAAATGAATAGATTATCTCGGTCCTGCTCGTCAGATGAATATATATGTTGCCTGGAAGAAGGTCCATGAAGTAATATAGCAATAACCCACGCCTGGGTGTGGGTAATGCTGGATTTACCCACGGTTGGCGTGGTTTGGTCCCGAGGGCGAAGCCCGAGGGACCAAACAAAGCCAACCATGGGTAAATACAGCATTACCCACACCCAGAAGTGGTTACTATTAATATGACATTATTTAAGAAAAGAAACTATTACTTTTCTTAAATAATGGCATACTATAATGCCTGTTTGCTGCCCTTCCGCAGATGTCTGGCATCGGCGGCAGTTCTGATGTATTTCGCCTGCGCGCGCAGTACATCAGAGCTGTGAGCAACGGAGAAAGCAAGATCTCCGTTGCTTTTTAGTGTTTCGCTATGTTAAATGGGTTTAACATAGCAAGACAGCGTTAAAATAAGAAGCGAAGATGTCCGTTGCTTATTTTAAAACTGTCTTATTATGTTAAACTCATTTAACATAGCGAAACACTAAAAAAAGCAACGGAGATCTTGCTTTGTTAATTGGTTTGTTTGTTTAAGGATTTGGGAGACTGTGTCAAATGCTTTGGAACAATTCTTCTAGTAGTAGTTTGCTTGATGATCTAAGAGGCCTTTGGCTGAGTGATGTTGTACTAGGTTTTGAGGGCAGGACACTTAGGGAGGAAATAGAAAGAATGACAGAGGCAGAGCTCATTGTAGGTTATGAGCTTGGGTATTTCAAGCCAGTGGAGCTGTCTCAAAGCAGTACAATGATGAGTTCTATATGAGCAATTTTCAGCAAAACGGGCAATTCTGTTATAGCAAGCTTCCATTTTGCTTAGTTCAGTTTTGTTGAGATTAGTCAGAATGGGAGATGCATAGAGTAGGGTGGATAGAAGTTGGGAGCGAGCAATGGCTGATCTTGTGTTGTTGGTAAGAAATGGTTTGATACGGTAGAGTGACCCCAGTTTGGCATGTACTTTTTTAATAGTTAAGTTCAGATGACTATCAAATTTTAGGTGGGAGTCTATGGTTATTCCCAATAGCTTAGCCTATGGCACTGGAGCAATTGGAGTAGCATTTGTGGAGTAGATAGTGAATTGACTGTTAGTGTTTTTGTTAGAACTGGTTATAATCATAAGCTGAGTTTTCTTTGGATTGAGGATAAGTTGGGCTTTGGTAAGGTAGTTTTCAACGTCAGAGAATGCTAGTTGAGTTGTTTGCAGGAGGGTGGGAATGTTTTGTGCAGCACAGATTAAGGTAGTGTCATCTGCAAACTGAATTAAAGATGCATGCTGTGTGGCGGTGTGGAGGTCATTTGTGAAGACTGTGAATAGTAGTGGTCCTAAGATAGAACCCTGTGGGACTTCTATAGTTATGGGCAGCTGAGGAGAGAGAGAATTTTCCCATTTCACAGCTTGGTACCTGTCAGTTAAGTAGCTTTGGAACCAGGTAAGAGTGGAATTAGATAGATGATATTGGTTTAGTTTGTTTAGCAGGATTTGGTGTGAGACTGTGTCAAATGCTTTGGACATATCCAAAAAAAGAGTTGACACTTGCAGGCCTTCATTTTTGAGACGGTTTACTGTGTCTGTGAAGCAGAGGAGAGCTGTAGTGGTACTATGGGCAGGTCTGAAACCATGCTGAGTAGGTGACAGGATGTTGCAGTCTAGGAGATAGTTTAGCATCTGGGTATGGATGCATTTTTCTAGGATTTTGGCCAGGGGAGAGTAAAGCAATGGGTCTGTAGTTATTAAGTTCAGTGGAGGTCCGCCTTTATGTATGGGTGTAACATAGGATATTTTCCAGAGTTTGGGCACATAGTTTTCAACAATTGATCTGTTTATGAGAGTGGAGACTGGGATAGCAATAGCATCTGCTGTAAGTTTCAAGAAATAGCTGGGAGTAGGTCGGCTGCTGTTCATGAGACTTTAGTTTGGAGAGCATGCTTTTGATTGAAGTGGTGGAAACTGTTTTGAGGGTAAAGTTTAGTATTAGTTATTTGTGTTGGGGGATAGTGAGGAAGAACTGTCCTGTGATACTAAGGATAGAATTAAAGTTCACAAAGTGGGAGTTGAATTGTGTTTCGATGGGAACTTTAGTGTCAGGGTGGTTGGTTTGGGGTAGCCTTTTGGGTGGATTTTAGTAGCTGGTTTACATTTTCCAAAATTTTTGGATTGTGTTGGTATTTAGTTTGTAATGTTGTGTAGTAGGATTTTTGTCCAGCCTAATGCATTTTTTGCAGGTTGCAGTTCTTGGTACTTAGTTTGGCTTTGTGTTTCTTTGTTTTTGATAGTAAGCCAGGCAGTGTCTCTGGACTTGAGGATTTGTTTGGTTTCTTTACTGAGCCAGGGGTTTGTAGAGGTTCTAACCTTGATTTTGCATTGGAGCGACAGTGTCTAGGTGTTGTAGAAATGTTTTGTTGAAATATGCTACAGCCTGGTCAAGTGGGAGGGTTTTAGGGGGTCCGGGGGGGGGGGGGGGGGGGGGGGGGGGGGGGGGGGGGGGGGGGGGCGGGGGGGGGGGGGGGGGGGGGGGGGGGGGGGGGGGGGGGGGGGGGGGGGGGGGGCCCCCCCCCCCCCCCCCCCCCCCTCCGCCCCCCCCCCCCCCCCCCCCCCCCCCCCCCCCCCCCCCGCCCCCCCCCCCCCCCCCCCCCCCCCCCCCCCCCCCCCTTAGGAAAGCTGCCTAACTTGGAACTTAATGTCCTGTAACTGGTGTTGCCAAAATAATAGTCTAATACAAGAAAGACTGACAGTCTGACCCTGAAACTTGTTTAAATTTCTTATGATTGTTGTACTTAGCCTCACACTTTAGGTCCCAATATCCTGAAAGAGCTCCTTTTTATTGGGTCCTTTTCATTTTTTCGTAGGGTGAGAACTTAAACTTGTGCAGTTTATTTATTGATTGATTGTTTTATATTTGTTTACTGGGCTGAGTAACTGAAGGTCCAGTCTGGGTTGCAGAGTAAAATAAACGTGAACAGGATATGTTCAGGCTCCTTATCTCTGGAGTATTTCCCCCCTATTGTTAAGGAGACCCCCCCCCCCGTCCTGGCTCTTTTCAAGAGCTGCCTACTACCAAACATGATTTTTATTTCTATTCATTGCCCTATTAATGTTAACTATAACCTATGTCTTCTCCTCTGAGTTTGAATGTTAGTGTTATGTTGTTCTATGTTTTAATGTAAAGTGCTTTGGGGAACAAGTACTGAGATACATTTGAACTTTGACCTTGGAGTTTACATAAAAGGGTGTGTAACAAAATGCATCACATGACAAATGAAAACTTTGGTTGTTAAGAGTGATGTTTTATTATTCTGGCATTCAGATATGCTCTGCTGTTGTATATGCGTATTGAGGTATGTTAAAACTGATGTATCACCTGTGTAATTTACTTGTGATTAATTTTATGCATTTCTAGATATATTCTTCACAGAAAAACTTGATGAAAAAATATTCTTCCTTTTCCATTATTTTATTTCCTTAACAGTTCTGTTTTGATTACCTTCAGGGATGAATGTTAATTTTTTAGTTGTGTCCATTTTTTGTTATAAGGAACGGCACAAATGAATAGATTATCTCGGTCCTGCTCGTCAGATGAATATATATGTTGCCTGGAAGAAGGTCCATGAAGTAATATAGCAATAACTTACGCCTGGGTGTGGGTAATGCTGGATTACCACGGTTGGCGTGGTTTGGTCCCGAGTGAAGCCCGAGGACCAAACAAAGCCAACCATGGGTAACACAGCATTACCCACACCCAGAAGTGGTTATTGCTATTACATGACATTATTTAAGAAAAGAAACTATTACTTTTCTTAAATAATGGCATAGTATAATGCCTGTTTGCTGCCCTTCCGCAGATGTCTGGCATCCGGCAGTTCTGATGTATTTCGCGCGCAGTACATCAGAGCTGTCAAAAGCAACGGAGAAAGCAAGATCTCCGTTGCTTTTTAGTAGCTATGTTAAATGGGTTTAACATAGCGAGACTTTAAAATAAGCAACGAAGATGTCCGTTGCTTATTTTAAAACTGTCTCACTATGTTAAACTCATTTAACATAGCGAAACACTAAAAAAGCAACGGAGATCTTGCTTTCCCCGTTGCTTTTTAAAACCTGTTTCGCTATGTTAAATGGGTTTAGCATAGCGAGACAGCTTTAAAATAAGCAACGGAGATTTCCGTTGCTTATTTTAAAGCTGTCGCGCTATGTTAAACCCATTTAACATAGCGAGACAGTGTTTTAAAGAGTTATACTAATGGAAAAGTCCGAGACGGACCTTTTTCCATTAGTATAACTCGATTTACAACGGGCACGCTGGCCAATCAGCGTGCACGTTTTGGAATAATAATGGGGGGTCATGGTATAATATATAATTTCAAATATGTGGCCTTGTAAAATAAGTAACTATCTCTGGCTTGGCAACATATGGTAGCATTTGTGGCTTTAAGAGATTGCTAATACTTGCTAATGAAAGAGAGGACTCCATCTGTCACAACGCAACTCAAAAAACAGAAAAAATGCTTTTTATTATTGTTTTTAAAATGCAACTTTATTGCTCTGTTAATTTTTTTTATCATCACACAAATGGAAATGAAAAGGAGAGGGTAACTCGGAATGTAAGAGGGGAATGCATAAGGATGTGATGAGCTTTTTGTTGCTTTGTTTCAGAATGTAGGGAATTAGATCTCTGACATCTTATAGTGTAGCCCAACAAAAGCAAAGGACAGTAGGACTACATTCTCATGTTAAGTGATGGGTTTATTCACTATTGTAATGTTTATGTTCTTACCTTGCTATGAGCTATATTTATTGCTCAACATTTGTCTAATTAAATTTAAGGTGAGGGAGAGTTTTTGGAATTGGACAACATACACTGCTGTCCTGTTTTGCTGCTTGTAGAATCTTGGCACAGAGTGGGTGTGGGAGGTCTGGCATGTTGGCTTGCAAAACCCTGCTGCAACAAAACTCAGTATGTACATGACACAGGAATTTAATGTTTACTTTCACAGTTCTGCACTGGTAAGATGGGCTTTGTGTAATTACTGTAAGGTGCTTCTCATTCCTTTTAAAAATGTACGGTGTCTATATAAAGATTCCTTGTTTCAGCTGTGCACTGCTTTTTATATTATCTGTAAAAGTAAATGTACTAGATAAGCTGTTAAACTCACTTCCTAAGTATTCTTAACAACTACTACATGATTTTATCCATTTACAAGGGCATCCATCCAATAAATCCAGCCATGAGTCTATGTTATGCTCTTACAAGGTGTGGTGTTCTATTACAAAGTTTAGATGTTTCGTAATCATGTGCGCGTTCTGTAGTTTTCTGAAAGATTCTGAGATTAGGAGCCGCCCCTCTTGCAAACAGCAGTTCTGTAATTTATGCCAAATTCTGATATAAAACAGTTTTAAGATATGCTGAAACTGCAATGATGAATCATAATGTGAGTTAATGTTAAGATTTCCTTGCAAACTGTTGAGCTTCACTATTTGAATCGATTTAATATTCCTGATGTAAACTATGATAAAAGTCATGAAATATGTTTCTGTCTGAATAGCAGTGAGGCTTCATCTCACATGGATACAAGGTTACCTGCCTCCCATATGTACTCCATAATATAGCACATGCAAACACTAGTGTCACTATGTCTACTAAACTGCATTAAAATGGTGTCTGTTTTAACTTAAATTGTCATGTTAGTGTCCTGCTGAAATAGTATATACAACTTGCTTTTCTCTTGTGGCAACTAACTGAAGAATACTTCATGTTGCCTTAAAAAAATAACAAAAAGCATACCTAAAGCAGATATTTGTTTTCCCCAGGCATTAGTAGGTTTATGATATTTTGAACAATAGAGTTGCATTTGAACAAGGATCTTTTAGGCCTCCTATTACTTTTAAATGGAGGACCTTTATATATTTTTATTCATTTATGCTTTTTTAACCTGTAATCCCACTAGGCTTGTGGGTGTATTGTCAGTGAAGACCGAAGATGGTGCTTATACTGACTAGATAACATTTAGCCAGGTCACCAGGAAAATTTGGAAATCTGCTGATGGTCTCTTTCAGTTGACTGATGCTCAGAAATTAGAACCTGAAAGATCACCAGCATCCTGTCATGGTAGCTAGACTTGGAGAAGATCACCAAGGTGAGTCTTACCTTGTCATCACTTTCTCCCTCTGCTCCAAGTTTGTGTGGTACTTGTGCATGATTAGTAGTAATAGGGGCTTGCCCTCATGTTGAAGAATGCAAGGGTGCTTGCCCTCTACAATTTTTTGTGTGACATTGGTAATATATCTCCTTTGACTAGTGGCCTCCCAAAGTTTTAAACATTTTGGGTTTGAATAATCATATGGCAATTGAACAACTCATGATTATTCATAGTGGACTCAAGGAAATTCTCCTACTGTTTACATAATGGGAGTTAGATTTGCTAATTCAATAAGATGGAGGTGCATCTAAAATACAGTTTCTAGCCCAGTGCAATCTAATAATGAAAAAGGTGTTTTGCCCAATGATGTGTTGGTCAAGTTGCTAAAGGAGGATACAGATGTTGCTGCTGCCATCCATAGCTGCAGCTTGCTCTTCTTTTTACTGGTGCCATTCCCCAGTCCGTCACCTCTCAGCTCTTAACTGAGGAGTAAAAAATGTATTTGATTCCTTTCCATGATTTTGCTGCTGAAGAGTGCAAAAAAATATTCTTTCCTCGATCTACTCTCAGGAGCAAGATTTCCTGAGTCGAATTGGTTGAGGTGGGGGGAGGAGCTCTTTCTTGTAAAAAAAATGTAGCAAGCGGCTTTCTACATTTTATATCACACACAATGTGCTAAAAGCATTTCAGCACTGACCTCAAAAGCAGTATTAGCATTCAATATCTCCCAATCATGCCTCTTACCAGCTTACACTCTGGGCAGCTGTCCCCTCCACCCCCACCCTATCTGTCCCTTTGCTGCTGCTGGTTGAGAATAGGCTCCAGACATACTGCTCAACTGTCCAGATTTTCACACAATGTCTAGATATTTGTCTCATATTTTGGTCTATTTCTCATAAAATTATGGTTTTCTGGTAAACACTAGCAAATCATTGAGGAGTGAAGTCAGAAAATGACAGACATTTGAGTTTCAGACTTCACATCCTTAAGAAAATTTATGCCAATGCAAAACCTGTTATTCTATCAACTTTCTAAGTTTGTAAGAGCAATATTTAAAACGGGTCCCTATTTTGGGGGCTTTGTCCCCCCATTATTTGTGCCTTGTGTCCATATTTCTTGCTCTAAGAGTTTGAGAGGTATGGCTCCAGAAGGGTACAGAACACAAGCTTTTATAGCAAATGCTTGTAAAACAATGACAGGAAACCAAAAGCATTAAAACTGTTTATTATGCTGCAGCTGTTAAATGAACCGATGTAGGAACTATGGATGTTCCTGCCAACATGAGGCTTAAAAGACCTGTGGTATGTAGAAGAATTACAATGGTTATACAGTAAATAGGTAACTTGGTTAGAATAACTCTGACTCATGTGGGCTTTTTTGTTAATGATGCAAGGACACATTCACTTGGGGACAGATGTTTTTTCAAAGCTGCATTTGAGTCATTTGCACTTGCAGTAAAGTTTATAAATGAATTTGAAAACAAAACTTCTTGTGCTAGTGGAGTAAATATTTCTTGTTAACCTGAGTGTACAAACAAGAGGAAAATTGACTCTGCAGGTCAGGATAAATTATGTATTTTATGCTGTAATGAGGCAATAGAAGTTTGAAGTATGTCAAACTGTCTCATGAAATTTTATCTCATAAAAAAATAGTGGATTGGGGTGTGGGGAAATAAGGTATTGTTTGTCAAGGGTTAAAGGGTACAACATCTTCTCGGAGTTATAATAAATGGTGCAAAAAGGTCATATAAAATGTTAGTGGTTGCAAAGTCATGTGTTTACTGTGAAGATATGATGCATTTAATACAAAGATGTTCAAGGTATAGATGCTTGCAATGTTGGAGGGTGGACATTTTAAAAGAAACTTCTAGCAGATCTGTAGAAAATGCAGTGTTATGAGGCACACAAGGTTTAATTTTTCCACTGATACAATAATTGTGTGATGATGTGAAATGAAATTATGCAAAGTGTTCTGTGTAGCTGTAAATCTGATCCTCAGAACTGTGGAAATGTTAGTGCCATTAGGGGAAAATGTATGATAAGTCCAAATCTGCTGTGTCTAAGAAAATTCCTTTTTTTTCCCGCCCCAAGGTAAAACTATTTCAGAATTTGTATTAGTAACTGACAGGGGTACGGGGTCCAAAAGGGCTTACCATCTGTAAACAAGTATGCCTTTTTGTGTAACAGTGACATGTTTAGTTCACTGCAGTTTGTAGCGACTCTCTCTCTCATTGACACACGTATGCATAATGATAGCTAAATAAATATACAGATGCCTTCTTTTACAATCCACTCTTTTTGAGTCTCTTTTTCTTCCTGTTCTGCAGGGAATATGGCACCATAGATGATGTGGATATTGACCTGCACATCAACATTGGCTTCCTCGATGTAAGTATACTTTGCACTAGAATCAGAGCTATAAATAAAACAATGTCCTGTTTATTATCTCAAGTGCATTTCGGGGGTCAGGGTACTGTTGTATATTTCTTTTGCTTAAACATATTATCCACTAAAAAGCTGCTTATTTTTGCAATGCCTTGCATTTCTGGTATGATTTTATTACAGTACAGTACAGCACAGTGTGCTCTGACATATTAGTTATCTCACCTGGTAGATAAACCGAGAAATACTGTCATTTTCTGCTGACCACACGCTAATAACAGTGTGTAAACCAGGCATAACTCCTGTGTACTGAAAGTTCCTGAATTGTACTATATTTCTCTTACATTTTTTACATGCCGCTCAACCTTTGACAACACAATCCTTTAAAAGTTATGGTTCCACTACAAAACCACAAGTGACTAACACTTGGGGAACTACAATGCTAAAAACAAATTCCTGAAGCACAAAAAGGCAAACATTCAATCTATAAATGTCTACTGGCAGCCAATCCCTCATACCCTCTAAACTTTACACATACCAAGACTGCAGTTGTAGAAATATGAAGAAGGGAGAAATCTCCCAAAACAAAGACGGGACTGCTGAGACAAACGCACACACACACGCATGCACGCACACACACACACACACACACACACACACACGCACACGCACACACATGCACACACACACACACACACACACACAGACACACACACACACACACACACACACACACACACACACACACACACACACACACACACACACACACACACACACACACTTTCCTCTGGAAAACAAATCATTGGTATTTTTATTCTTGATATTTTGGGCATAAGAACTTGCTAACCTGTAGAGGAGCACATAATCATAAAACATGGTCGGAAAGAGAAGCACTTTCCTATTTTTCAGAAGGGAAGTTTTCAAATAGCAGCAGAACACATCCAGTTAATGATAAAGGGTTATTGCATGGTCTTAGTTCAGTGAGAATGGTAGTCTTACACATATTTAACTATATGAAGAATATCTGTAAATCTGAGTAATCTGAAGTCAAACATCATAGTGTGTGTGTGTGTGTGTGTGTGTGTGTGTGTGTGTGTGTGTGTATTTCTTTGGTGTCTGTTTGCCAACACTGTGGCACATTGTACTGAAGGCTGGGAGCTGAGGCTCTTGACATGTGTTTTATATAGGTTCATAGGTAGGTACTAGGCTATTGGCCCAAGGGCCTACGTAAGCCTAGCCAACAAGTTCCCTGGCTTACGCCACCCAAGAAAGTTATTTTCCTGTGCCACTGTCGAGCAGACACAGAAGTGATCCCCGGGGTGTATTTCCTATTTCCCATCCACTCATCTAGATTTTTCTTGAAGAGTGCTAATAAAGAACTTTGCTTGACATAGATGGGTAGGGAGGATATGGAGGATTATGATCATGTCGCTGATCATAACCCATTTATTACGTGCTGAAGACATGGATGTTGATGCTTGTGAGGTGAATCTTGGCATCCATGTCCAGAGCACACAATATTAAGTTAAGATTGGCGACCCAATCATAATTCTTTGCAGTGCTTGGGGCTTTATCCAGATAACATCATACTTATTAGTACCCATACTAAAACACCTCTACTCCGGATAACCACCATACTAACTAGTAGTCATACTAAAATACCTGTACTGCAGATAACTACCATATTAAGTAGTGGTCATTCTACAGTACCTGTACTTCAGATAATTATCGTTCTAACTAGTGCTCATAGTAAAACACCTGTTCTCCACCAGATGGCTACTATACTAACTAGTACTCATACTAAAAGACCTCACTACTAAAAACACCTGCACTCCACCAAGTAACCACAATACTAAGCAATGCCCATCTTAAAACACCTCTTCTCAATACAAAAAACATTCTGAGCACGCCTACAAAAGTTTTTTGTTCCTTTAATGTGGAGAGCAACTTAGTATTTGCTATTTTCATTTGAGTATGTTTTGTATACCTTTTCTATTTTGCTGGCAAAACGGCTAAAGAAGGCTTTATGTAAGATAAGATGGAGCATTTTCCTAAAAGGCATTTGTTTTGGATTAAATCATTTGTGTTGATCAAGAGGTTAATAAGGCAACATAAGCCTTGGCTCTGGATGATGGTCACTGTTGATGTGACACCCTGGCCATGTGTAAAAATGGGTCAACGGGTTGTGGGTGGATGGATGAATGGAGCAAGAGGATAATACTAGGACATGTCAGCTCAACGCTGCTTCATCCAGGCTTCAGAGGAGAACAGTCTTCTTCAGGGACTTCTGATGACTTCATCAGTGACCATCATTCCACTTTTGTCAACTGAGGTAAACTAAAAGTCAAACGACAAAGTAACTTACAACTTGGTTAGACAAGAATAACTTATAATTTTGTTAGAAGCAAGAGAGCCCTCAGTAGGTTCACCCTTAACCTACTCCAACAATGTAACTGACATCCTCCAAAAATCCTCACACTAGCCACTGCTATCAACTGTTTTAATCACACTTTCCTAACCATAGAAAAGCTTCAGGATTATTGCAAACAGTACAATGTTAACACAATTGAAATTATTAGAACAATAAGTTTGGATCATAAGAATACAAATAACAAACTTCAATTAAAATGGAAAGGAGGTTTGTATAGATATAGTTCAAGTAATTAAGAGAGGAGTAGTGTCATGTATGAAGTATATAAGGAAGGATTAGTGTCATGTATAAAGTATATAAGGAAGGATTAGTGTTTACTGAGTTGGTTCAACTCTCCAGCCTTCGAAAGATAAGTGCCCTGTTAGGGTCTCTTTCTTCCTTTTATTTTAGATTGTGTCAGCCAGGAAAGGAAAATGTGAGTATGGGAAGTAGATTTCCCATAAAGATGGACATGAGGAGTGCCTTTTATGTTTGGGTACTAGACACGACCATACACAGTATGAGACTTTTCTGAGATCTGTCTGGCATTTGACCCTAAGACACTCCACAGTCATCTGTCATCTCTTTCCATTTATTTGGAAAACTTGTGGCTGACGCTTTTGACTCAGGGTGCCATTGCCAAATCTGCCTCCCTTGACCTTCAGCCTCCACTTAAGAATAAAGCCAAAAAGGCATGTACTGATCCTGAATGCTGTCCAGCCTCCACCGGACATCTGTGGTGGGTTGGTTGAAGAACCAGAGGACCATCCTGTACCAATGTCAGCTCCCTCTGCCATAACCCACTTGGAGACCGACATTGAGCTGTTTTCCTGCACATCCACTGAGGCTGTGCCTACATATGGGACAGATGTGGAGGGGAAACCATGGCTGATTGTTTTGGAAGGGCCTAGAGGATTTCCCAAATACTTGTTAGAGAAGAAGTACCTGGTACCCTCGTTGAATCTAGGGAGGGGTGTAAACCTCCTAGATTTGTTAAAGTTGATGTTCCTTTATAAAATAAGCAGAAGGCCAGGCATGTGGCTTCTGTGGTAAGGATGCCCACAAAGTATAGTTAAAAAAGTATATACTTCTGTCACCTTAGCTTTCAGGCTGTTCATTACCAGACCAATATGACCAGGCATGTCCTGGCTCTTCTCTCCAAACCTGGGGACATTCAGGCTGATGTGCTTGATATGGAGAGTAAGCCCTCTGCCACTTCCCTTTTGAGCTCTGCTTCTCAGGTGGCTCATCACTCTATTAAATGTAGTTATGATGCTGCTGATGCCTCCTTTATGGCACCTGCTTCTGGATTTGTAATGAGGAGGTATTCTTGGTTGCACCTCCAGACACTGCCTGAAGGCATCGAGGACAGATTACTAGAGTTCTCCTTAGGCAACCATAATCGTTTTGGCACTGCTGCTGCTGAATTAAGACCCTTTAGGATAAGGGTAAAGTTATGAAGAATTTAAAACAAATCTTTGTCTCTCTTGTTCCTAAGATTCAGAGATGCTGTGTATCTAAGTTTTCCTTTGTTTGTAGGCAGCCATAAAAGCCTTCTAGGGGCAAGAGGGCTTCTAGGAGAGTTTTTGAGGACAAGTCTTCTCTGGGTTCCAAGGGTCAAAAGCCTAATTGCCTTGACAAACCTGCTTCTATTTGACATTCAGCTACTCCTACCCCTGGACCAGATTCCTCTATCCCTCAGGTTGACTCTTTTCCTGTTTGGTAACAGGTAACAACAGATGTCTGGGTACTTTCCATTATCAAAACTGGTTATGTTATAGTCTTGAAGTCTCTTCCCTGATTCTCAGGTCTTTCTCATTTATTTATTTTACATTTGTTAACCGGGCTAGTCCAACTGGATATATGTCCATTTTCAGTGGAGGCCCGAGGAGAAAAGCTCCACTAACTACTACTTAACACGTTAAGAATATACCAAGTTATACAATAAAAAAAACATTAGCTTAAGCTTCTTTCAGGCTATCTAAGTATTTGAGTACAATGTGAGGTTTGGCAGGAATCTAGGTTAGATGATTTACTAGGTTATGATATTTTTACCATAGACATAAGTAGCAAAATCTAGAAATATGTTTATATAAAGAGGGATAGACAGAAGCATTTGTTAGGGGGGAAAGTGAAGTATGCTAGAGTAATGACGAAGATGAAAGATAGGTCAGGTGAAAGTAAACGAGGGAAAAAAAATCGAGAGAGAAAGGTTACCCAGGGTTATTGCAAGAGCGTAGCCAGTGGTTGTTTAGGTAGAGTTTTAGATTGGTTTTAAATAGTGGAATAGAAGTCAGTGATGTGAGGTCTGGTGGGAGTGGATTCCATATTTTGCCAATTGATTAGGAAAATGTGGAGTCACCTGCTACATTATTTGATCTAGAAGTTTTTATCAGTGTTTTGTTAAAGGAACGAAGATTATTCATATTGTGATAGGGCTTTATGAGGGTGGAGAGCATTGGTGTGTTTTCAGGGTGATAAAGGACTTTATGGGCAATAGTGAGTTTGATAGTATTGTATGAGGTGGGGTAGTTCCAGCCACCCTAGTTTTGTAAGATTCAAGCAATGGTGAGTTCTGTATGGAGAGGCAGTGGCAAATCTGGCGATGTTGTTGTATGATGTGGCTAGTTTATTGAGGTTGTACTTAGAAAGATTAGTATATATAGAGGAAGCATATAATAGGGCACAGATTAAGTGGGTTCTAGCTATAATAGTTCTAGCTTCAGGTGTTAAGAAAGATTTGATTCTATAGAGAGAACCAAGTTTCCTGTTAGTTGTTTTTATAGTGGAGTTGATATGAAAGTCAAATTTTAGTTGGTTGTCAATAGTAATACCCAGTAGTTTAGTCGTTTGGTCTGTAGCGATAAGTGTGCCATTGTTAGATGTAAGTGTGAAATCAATAGAGGGAGATAGGTGAGTGGGTGGAAAGAGCAGAAGTTTGGTTTTCTTGGGGTTCAGGAGGAGACAGTGGTTAGAGAACCATTGCTCAACGGTGGTGAAGGTGTTTTGTGTTAGTGAGTGAAGTTCAGTCTGGGTTGTGGCAGAGCAAATGATGGTTGTGTCACCAGCATATTGAATACAAGTAGATAGAGGAGTGGCTAGATGCAGATCATTTATAAAAATGGAAAACAGAAGAGGACCTAAGATGGACCCTTGAGGGACTCCTATAGAAGTGGGGAGAAGGTCAGAGAGATGGTTATCCCAGAGAACTGCCTGTTTGCGATTTTCAAGATAGGATGAGAACCAGCTTAAGGCTTGGTTGTCAAGAGAAAGGGAATTTAAGCGGTGTAGGAGAAGTTGATGATTAACCATGTCAAAGGCTTTTGAAAGGTCTACAAAGAATGCAGAGGAAGGAGTGTTATTGTTGCAATTTATGTTGATAGAGTCGATGAAGGATAGTAGGGCGGTGGTAGTACTATGGAATGGGCGAAACCCATGTTGGCAGCTAGCTAGGAGATTGTTGCTTAACAGGTGATTAAGTAACTGTTTGTGGATACATTTCTCCATTATTTTTGCAAGAGGAGATAGTAACGCTATAGGGCGGAAGTTAGAATACTCCAAAGAGTCGCCTCCTTTGAAGAGAGGGATATGTGAGATTTTCCAGACTGTAGGGATAGTGTATTCTTTTAAAGTCCTATTAATTAATAGTGAGATGGGGTAAGCTATTGCTTTGGCACCTAGTTGGAGATATTCTGCAGGTATCCTTCAGTTTGTCAGGTCCCACATTTTCCTTTGGATCTTCAGGACATGATAATGCAGGGAACCCTCCAGTCTATCCCCTTCTGTTAGCAGGGAACAGTTTTTTATTCCAGGATGTTCCTGGTTCCCAGGAAAGAGGAATCATGGAAGTATATTGTAGACCTGTATGTTCTCCAATATCCACACACACACACACACACACACACACACATGCACGGAGTGTCATAATTACGCTCCAGTATTGGCAAAAAGACAAACTAGTTAAGGGCTTCAGTAGGGCAAGATCCAAGCTTTTTAAGCAACACCAAACCCCCAAGTGCTGTTGTTAAGATAGAGTTTGACACTAATCACTAGGAATGACAGTGCCTGGCAGAAAACCACAGCTGCATAACTCAGGAGACAGCTTTGTTTCTGCCTGCTGGGCTTCTAATCTAACCTTGACTTTCTGACAAAATATTTTCTAGATGTGTGTTTCTGTCCATTTGACTGTGCTCTCTAATTGCTTTACCAGGTTTGAAAACCAGCAATACACTTTGCACTTTATTTTTTTCCTGTAACTAGAAGTACATGGATCAGATAAAGCCCAATATACTACAAAGAATTATAATCAGGTCTCCTGTCATAATCTAGTGTTATAAATTCGTGGCATAGATGCTAAGAATGAGAATTTATTGATATCCATGTTGTGAACGCATAATAATGTGGCTATGATCAGAGACCCACACGCTCTATCTCTTTTTATATACATATATATATATATATATATATATATATATATATATATATATACATACACACACACACACACACACACACACACACACACACACACACACACACACACACACATACCTATATATGTCTATATACACACATACGTGTTTGTATGCATAATACCACGCACACAAGCATTATAATTTGGAGGCATTTGTGTGTTTCAAGATCATAAGCTACATTTGAGTTTGTAGGACTTAAGCCACAGGTCACTGTGACCATTTTTGCACACTGAATAGCAGTAAAAACTGGTTTATGTACTGCTGTGTGACACTGTTCTTAACAGTAACTGCTGTGAGTCAGTCACGTTTTTAGGATGCCTCATTTCTTTTCGTTTTCTAAAACAGGAAGGAAATGGAACACAGGGAATTAGTCACTGTGAATTCACACTGGGAAGATTTTGTCTGACGGGTTTATAAGTTTTTTCCACTGGGTGACCAAGAAATTGATACAGCAGAGAGTTTTCATTTGTCAGTTAAACATTGTCATTTGATGTACGTGCCTGCCTGCAGGCATAAGAAATGTTTTGTTAGTCCCTTGTGGAGGGGTAATGTGCCAAGGATGGACTTTATTCACTGAAGTAATAATTACTCATTAATATATCATGAGCTGCAGATTTAGTAAAGGGGGTAATCTGTGTTACTGCAGTGTTAAGTACTAGCAAGCAATAAAATGGTCCACTGAGAGTTGCTGCAGTTGATTCTAGAGTTTAACAAAGTTTCTGGCACTGTCCCATGCAGAAAAATGGCAACCAAGCTTGGCTACATTAAACTGTTTATATATATATATATATATATATATATATGTATATATTATTTGCCCGTGCCTCATTGCCTAGGTTGTGGCTGAAAAGGACTGGCTCTTTTACTGCTTAGAAAAAATAAGGATGGGGTCCCCCGTTATGATATACTTGGATTGATCCTATAAGAAGGTGAATTGATCTGATTTTGAAATGAAGCAGGAAAGAGATAGAGGTCCATGAAGATCATTGTTCAAAAAAAAAAAAAAAAAAGGAAAAACAGTATCACCATCTCCCCCTTGCTGTAAAAGTGACCAAACCCTAATAGATGTAACATAGGACTTTCCCAGCTGTATTCTTTATAAGCAGCCTTAAAACATACCTCTCAACAGTCCATCTGTTCCCCTAAAGTTTAAAAGTTAAGTGCCAGGAGGACAGAAATAGTACCATCATCCATGGGGAGAGTTAAGAATTTTCTTAAGTCCCCAATTTCCCTGCTTAAAGCTGTGACTTCCACCTAATGCTTTTGCTGATTCATGCCTGCTTCCACACATGCCTTTCTTGCCTGCAGTGCTGTGTTTTGCTCTTTGCTTTGGCAAGCTCAGCCTTCATGGTGATTCTTTGCCAACAGACCATGGTCCCTCCTGCGGAGGTGGATGAGGTGACATCATCCTCTCTGTCTACTGTCAATTCCCCCATGCCATGTCCTCCAGATCCTTAAGTAGTGATTGAACTTAAGTCATCTGGGGCTTAAGTCAGAGCACTAAGCTGACAACAGCAAAAATATTTAAAACCTGTTCTGATACTTTGATAATCAAGGGGTCTAAATGGAGACGTGGAATCAACAAGAGAAGGAGGGTAGTTGTGTTGGTACTGAATTAATGTTATGTCTTGTTGAGAACCTTCAAAAGGTGGTCCCAGTTCTTACAAAATCGCACCATTATGACAAGGACATATAGACTGTACTTTATATTTTATGGGGAAAGTTAGCTAAAAAAATTAAAAAAAAGAAAAGAAGATGGGGGCATAATGCAAATAGTGCCAAATTGTGCAGTAAACTTACTGATAGGAATATTCTTGTTATGCTAAACTTTTGATGTAGATGCACAGGTTGCTGGTCCTTGCCAAGTCTGTGTTTAATGTTGTTAACCTACAGATATAAGTGAATTGTGGGCTCAACATTCAATTTGCACTGTCCGATTTTCTGCTCACTAATCACAGTCTTCCACAGAAAATCACTGCCATTGCAGTTTCTATTTTTGCAATGGCAGTAACGCTGCTGTGTGTCTGCTTTTTAATTTTTCCCATGTTTTTGCAACCATAGAATTGGTAACTATAATGTGATGTGAGGTCCCCTTCACTGGGGCTACAGTGGGTCTTGCTCCTGCAAAAAAAAAAAACTTTTTTTTTTTTTTGGTCGTGTCGAAGATAAAATGAGTTGGAACTTAGAAACTTGTAGTAGAAGCATTTATAATACTGTTCTATTTAAGGCTGTTGATAACTCAGATCCTGCTCATTTCAAAGAGATGTTGGTGCCTCATGTTCATGTTAGGTCACTCTGTCATCAGAAAACAAACCAAAGGTAGGTTATCTTTTTGTCTGCCATGCTCTGACTGCCAGAAGGATGTTCCCATTTTAAGTTTCCTCAGAACCATGAAAAGTTAATTGAGAGTAGGGGAAAGGTACACTAAGTTTGAAATTGCTGAATCCTGGAGAATTCCCTTTTCTCCATGGCACAGAGCTCTGTGAGTTAGAACACATGGGTAATGAGGGTATGGGGTGCAGAAGAACTGGAGTGACAGCAGCTTTTGCAGTTCACTGTTGCTTCTCTGGAATTGCGCACCTTTTTTGTAAGTTTGGGGACTTGCACCAGCAGTCTAACTGCCAATAAAATACCCTTTAGATGTTCTCGGAAGATTCATCTGTTTAGAAGTCCTGTAAATACATGTAATACTTTTTGTTAAATATTCATGTCTTGTTTCCCATTCATGTTGTATATTCTGTATTTTGTCTTTTCCTCATCTTGTCTTCATTTTTTATTTTGCTATGCAGTGTTTAACTGATAAGCATTTTAATACGTTAAATAAATAAATAAATGAAGTAAGAAACTGCTGGCTCTATGAAATTGATGTGCAAGCTGGTCCATAACATATAGTCTTCCCTGCAATAGCAACAGTGCAGATTAATGTACACTGCAATAAAGAATTAGCTTAGACATTAGCATACAAATACTAGGACTTTAAGTGCCCAGACTGATGTGAATTAGTCACTGTCCATATATCAAGTTTAAAAAAATCGCAAATTTATCCCTGGTTTGACACCTATGTCCATAATGGACAGGGGCAGCGTATGAATGCTTGATATGTATAAGCTTATGTTGTAACTTGTACAATTTCACAGACTACTGACAAGCCAGCAATATTTTGGTAAATTTTGGTAAGTTTGGTCAAGCTTAATATGGCTGTTGGGTTGAAGTTCAAGCAACCACCTATGAACTTATAAGACTAATAGAAATTCATTCACTCACTCTCAGATAACCTGCAATGTTCATTTTAGGGTCGCAAGGAAATCAAAATATGTTATTCACTCAGTAGCTGCAAGGCAGAAAGGAACTAATTTTGGAAAGACTTCTCAGTTTATTATGGGCAAGTATTTACACACACACACAACTCTCAGACACACACACACACACACACACGCACACTATCAGACACACACATGCATAGACACACACACACACACACACACACACACACACACACACACACACACACACACACACACACACTTTTACTGCACACACTGCAAAATCATTAGTTCACATACATTGTGCCTTTGGAATGTGGGACAAAACTGCAGAACCCAGCAAAAGCCCCACACTGTCATATGCCGGATGTACAGAATCCACAGAGGAGGCATCAACTAAATTTAGCACCCAGTCACTCTGAAGCAACAGTGCTAACTGCTGCAATGCTGTACTGCTCTAACAGAACTCTAAATTTGAGCAAAGGGATGGTTACATGTACAAATGATGACAACGTGGTTGGTGACTTGTATAAGGCACTAGTGTGATACACCCCCCCCCCCAAGACTGACGTTCTTTCACTAACAGAGTCACTGAGGTTACTAAAGAACTATTGTGTCAGAGATGATGTACCAAATTAAAATATGTTACCAGCAATCTTTGAAATGACTAAAGACTAAGAAATGAAATCTGCACCCATGGAAATATAGGAAAATGAGAAGAGATATTATTAACATGTGAAATGCTGGAAAGTTTAAGTTTAATGAGGTTTTGCCTGGGAAAATAATTAATGGAAGAATAGCAGGAAACTAAATGCATCGACATCAAAATAAACATATCACTAGATTGTACACATAAGATAAAAGGATGAGTAGGTGAAAAGTGGCAAGAAAACTGAATCTAATGCAGTATTATTCTGAAAGAAAATACAAAGCTGGAGCCCAGATGTAAGGGCTAAAGGTCTGCCAATTTGTAATATATAAGTGTGTGTGTGTGTGTGTGTGTGTGTGTGTGTGTGTGTCTGCTTACCATAACATCAGATCTCATAATATTGAGACCATAATGTCAAGTTCTCATAATATCACTTGTGGACTGCCCATAACACTCAAAGTCCTTAATGCCAAAAAACATGGTATAAGTAAGGAAAACCATCACAGTACCTCATACATCTTGAATTTCAGTGCAGCAATGGCTGGCGTGATGAGGTGTTGTCCTAGCAATGTCAACAGCATGTATGAGACCTCCCTTTCACAGGGGTACAGTTGGTGGATAGACACTGGTACAATTTGGAATACAAGAGTAAGGCAAGAAAATACCGGTCCTGGCGATATAAATTCGCAGAACACCGCAAGCGTAAAGTGGTAGACAAGATAATGGCGTTTGGAAAAGTCAACCATTCACCACCATACTAGCCTTGCAGTGCTGTACAAAGGTAGATCATTTGTATGGATTTAAAGAGAGGGGCAGCATTATGAAGGGACACCCCCTGCTTAGTAGTGGATGATGTGTTGACCAGTACATCTTCAGAAAGCAGTATGACTTTACCTAGTCATAAAGCCATGCTTCAACAAGTAAATAGGGCTCAGCAAAAGAACCTCATTAATAGTGTAGGCAAGAGGTGTCCTTGACAGTTTAGTCATAGAAGATTCCTCTCTAAGGAGGGTTCTTTCCTGCATGGGGAAATGTCTGAGAGTAGTAGCAGTGACTTATGCCACAGTGGTAAATATTCAAGATCTTGGCTGTGCTACTGTGGTTAATGGATGGCACATAAGGGGAATGTTTGCCATCAATTACATATCCTTCATGGCTTTATACTAC
>NC_056739.1:924329368-924336868 GCF_019279795.1 Protopterus annectens
GCCATCATCAAACTCTTACACAAACAGAAGTCTAGAATGACCTTCCATTCTTTATTCCTATTGCCCCACCACATGGACCCAGGCAGTCTTCATACTATTCTGTCTATTCCAATATGTTCATTTAAGTCGCCCCTTATCCACACCAATTCATGCTGTCCATTTTTATCTAGTAGGTCCTGAAAATGCTGCCTGAATACACTCTTTTCTTCATTATCACAAGCCTGCTGTGGGGCACAGGCTGAGATTATGAACACTGTCGCATCCATAAACTGGAGTATGATGCCATGTGGCTGTCACTAATTCTGATGACATTCTTCACTGTCTTCCGAAGCCTCTCCCTCACCACAATTCTCACTCCATTTCTAATTTTTCCTCTTCATGAGTAGTAGACTCTGGATCCCAAACTAAATGGCTTTGCCATACTTCCCTTTATCATGTCTCCTGGATACATAGGATGTCCAGCCTCCTCTTTACCATCATGTCATCCATTTTCAAGCTCCATTCTGATGGTAAGGAGGAGGCTGGACAGTCCTGTCTGTGAACCTACACCGAGTGTAGCAATTCTTAGTTCATGTTTGGCAGGTTGATTGGCTTTGCGTTCAGCTTTCAGTTAACAGGGCTATTGCAGGTAACCCAAACTGGGCAACTGGACATCAGCTGACCAGTAGATTATTGACCAGTAGATTATTAACCCAGGACTGCTGGTCTTTTTATGGTGGGCATACTCTGGCCAATAGGAGCATATACATTCCTCCTTGTTAAGATGGTTCCATGGTGTAAGTAGGAGTAGGTTGGGTCCTCAACCCCCTTATCACTGGAAATACCCATGCCCATTTTGGAGACATTAGTCAAAATGACCAAATCACCTAGAGCCAATTTTTGCACCTTTGAGTGGCTAGCATTGAGGTGGCATGCAGTCTGTGATCCATTTTCTTCTACCTTGAGGATACTGCACACCAGAGTTATGAATGGCTAGCACTGAGACGGCATGCAGTCTATGATTTGTGTTCTCCTATCTTGAGGATACTGTGCACCACAGTTGAAGCTCAACTCTTCCACCTATAAGCACATCTAGAGTCTGTGCTGCTGTCCACAGTTGCATTCTTGGGTGAGTTTGAGGTCAAATCACATAGCATGTTTTTATGACAGGTGGGAGGAAACCCAAAGAGACACAAGGAGAACATACTACTGTAAGGCGCTGTCCAGAAGTTGGATCGCATGTTGTACCTTTTCTATGGGAGTGGAAGGCCTTAACCATTATGCAACCTGCTCTCAGTATATATGGTTGTACTGTATTACACTGAAAATACCCAAAGTTAACTGTAAGAAAATCAACTGCACAGGGCCGAAAACATAGAACTTAACACAAGAGTACACGTGTGCTGAAAAAAGCCTTTGCACATGCAAAATCTAATTTTTTTTTTATCAGCACAAATAAACATTGTTTTTTACAGGGGGGGAAGTCTCCCTTCACCCTCACACCCCAGCTAATTATAAATACTAACTGATATCACACAAACTTGGGGGGAGCCACGACGGACCCCGGGAACTACCGCCCCATTAGCCTGACGAGCCTGGTCTGCAAGGCCATGGAACGTATCATCATGGAACTCATAAACAAAGACATTGGTAATCTCCAAACTCTGGACCCTACTCAGTTTGGATTTGTAAAAGGCAGATCATGTCTCCTAAACCTGATTGACTTCTTTGAAGCAGTCACCAAAGCCATAGATGAGGGTAAAATGGTTCACACAGCTTATCTAGATCTGCCAAGGCTTTCACCACCCCCACTCTGGAATTATAGATAAGCTCACTAAACTAGGTATAAATCCCTATGTCACAAGATGGGTTGCCAACTGGCTCATGGACAGAACCCACACTGTGAAAGTGGCGGATTCCAAATCCGACATCAGACCAGTGACAAGTGGAGTACCACAGGGTTCAGTCCTGGGTCCTCTCCTGTTTGGTATCTACTTCTCTGAAGTGCAGGCCAACACAGAAGGTCTTTGGCTAACAAAGTTTGCAGATGACTGCAAACTAGGAGCCATAATCAAAACTCCTAACGATGTGGACAAACTACAAAAGGGCCTCACTGAGACAGATACCTGGTGTCAAAGCCATGGCCTGAAGCTCAATGCCAAAAAGTGTATTGTCATCCCCTTTGGTAAAAACTCTGTACAAATGAACTACCTCATAGCTGGTAGTCTACTTAATGCCGAAAATGTGATGAGACCTTGGGACACAGGTGGACAGTAGTCTCTCCATTGATAATCACATCGCCACAGTGGTCAGGAAATCCTTCTATGTGGCTCATCTCATCACAAAAGGATTCTCATCCAGAAAAAAAGAGGTCATTGTTCCCCTCTACTCATCACACATTAGACCCATTATAGAGTACAACGCCCCTTTTGGTATGTACCTCACAAGACATATACAACAACTGGAAAGACCACAGAAATACCTCACAAAGAGGATTACTGGCCTCAAACAGATGCTCTATGCAGACCGTCTCAAAAAACTACAGCTTTACTCCATCGCATATCGCCTACTCAGGGGTGATCTCTGCCTAACATACAAAGCTATATCAAACCCAGAGCTGTTGGACATGCTCCACTTAAAGAAATCCCAATCCCTCCGAGCTACACGCTCTAGGGACCTTAACCTTGTTACCACAATAAACAGAACATGCTGGAGGGATAGATTCCTGTCCCAGAGACTTCCCATACTCTGGAACAGACTACCTATCTATGTCAAACAGAGCTCCTCATTAGCACTCTTCAGGAAGAATCTTGATGATTGGATGGGAAATGGGAAATTCACCCCAGGGATCACTTCTGTGGCTCTGCTCAACAGGGGCACAGGAAAATAATTTTTTTGGGTGGCGAAAGCCAGGGTACATTTTTTGGCTAGGCTTGTATGGGCCCTAGGGCTGATAGCCTAGTACCTACCTATGAACCTATAAGGACATATTCTCCAACCACAGGAAGTGTGTGTTAATCAGCTGCTTAGTCAGTCCTATGCGATTGACTTAAGAGCTGTCAGCTATGCGCGCGCGTTCTCACACACACACACACACACACACACACACACACACACACACACACACACACACACACAGACATTCAACATAATGCATCAGTTATATATATGTAGTTATACCAACTCCATATTTGCACCACAGTGTAGAAAAAGGCAAAACTCCTTAAAAAATAGCTAGCTTCCTTTAGCATACATTAGTAAAATGTACCATGACATCACATTTTTGAAAAGAACACCCACCAAAAAGTCATCAAAGAAGTATAAGTATATAGGTAAGGCATATATATGTATGTATGTATGTGTATATATATATATATATATATATATATATATATATATATATATATATATATATATATATATATATATATATATACACATGTACATACATACATGTGTGTGTGTGTGTGTATATATATATATATATATATATATATATATATATATATATATATATATGTACGTGTATGTGTGTAAAATATGGGTTACCAACAGGTTATTGAATCACAACTTGAAGAATATGTAAAATCACCAGCACAGCTGATCGAAAATCAGTTAAGTAAACATGCTGGTATATTTTCTGTGTGATATTGCAGGATAGCAGGGATTGGGGAATTTGCCCTTTCCCTTCTGTATTGCAATCTTGGAGTTGTTGCATGTAATTAACAAGGGGGTGATGATGCATGGGGGGCTTGTTCCACTGCAAAAAGCATTTATTTTTCTTTTTTGTTTTTTTGATCAGCTGCTGATTGACAAGTTTTGCTGCAGGAGTGTGAATTATGTATCTGATAAGGCAATGATGAATACACTTAATTCAGAATTACAAAATAGTTTTTTAGTAAGGGGATATCCATATGATTTGATACGATGTGTTGCTTAACAATTAACAAAAGGTTGAGAAGGAGAGTAATAGAGTCTGCAATAATCATAAAATGGTTAAGTGGAATATGACTGACTTTAACATATAATTTGGATTCAAAAGCCATAAAATGTGCAGTACAAGATAAATGGATTCAAGATAAATGGATTTTTTTTGTGGGATTAGTGAGATATTTAGAGTTATAGGTGATGGTCCCAGGTTTATTAAACAAAAGTGTATCGTAATGTGAAAAATACTTGATACATGTAGAGGGGGTGGTATAAAATGGAAGGGTTAATTATGAATGTGTATTGAAAAAAAAACTATGCTGTCAGTAGTTCTATGTTTTCACAATGTTATATGGGATCAAAGAGGTAAAATTATTGGACGAATGACATAGTGATAGATTTCAGTAGTATATTTAAATGAGGTTGAAAATGGTGAATGTTAATTCTGATGAAGTCTTTATCCCATGGTGTGTTTTAAAGAGACAAAAGTGCTTACTTGTTTTAATAAATTTTTAGTAGTCTTGATTTTGTCATCTTTCTCCTTCCTATAGCAAGTTTTTAGAATTTTTGTTTTTTTATTTGTTTTTTACTAAAACATCCTTTAATAAAAACCTTTTCCAAGCTGGGAAGGAGAAACTGGTTCTGTTACTGTATGGGGACAGTATGTGCTGAAGTACGGGGGGAAATTACGATTCTGGTCTGATAGATAAGGAGGGATTTCTTCCCACTACCATCTACTACCTTGGTGAGTGGCCTTCAGAACTCATTTGTCTGAATCTATTTGTTGTCAAAGAAAAGTGGAGATTCAGACTTTCTAGATGGAAAAAGGGACTACCAGAGTTGGGGGAGAGGACAGCAAGGACTTTTCAAACTTGGAGCGAACCACAAAAGGAGGGGGAGTATCAATATTCGTCAAAGATACCCACACCTCCAGGTTGGTGGCACAGCACGAAGCATCAGAGACTATCCATGTGCAACTAACAGTGGGTAAAACTGCCTTCCAGTTTATAGCCTGCTACAGCCCACCCTCCCAAACCCAGGAACTCCACTCGGCCTTCCTGAGAACACTGGAAAATATGAAGGTCTCTCCAAACACCATTATATTGGGCGACTTCAACTACCCAAACATAGACTGGGAGCATTACTCTAGCTCCAACACCCTAGCCCAAAGGTTCCTAGAATTTATAAACTCAAATGCTATAGAACAACTTGTTACCACTCCCACAAGAGGAAAACATACTGGACCTGATCATCACCAACATGGGGACTCTATGCTCCAGACCAGAAGTGTATCCCTCACTGGTAAGATCAGACCATAAACTAATCTCACTGGATATTCACATCCGACCCCACCCCCTGCCCAGAAAACCACAGTGAAAAACTTCTCTAAAGCAAATTTCACACTCCTCAAAACCGAGGTGGAATCCTTCAAAGCCCCCGGGCCTGTGGAAAATCTGGCCCAGACCACAGAATCCTTTATAAACGCATTCTATGAACACCTTCAGGAATGCATGGATCATGCAATCCCAAATAAAACCAAGACCCAATCCTCCAAAGCAAAGACAGACGTCCTGTCTGGTGGACCCCAGCCATAAACAAACTATACAATAGAAGGAGGAAGCTACTACATGATAGAGCAAAATCCCAAAAAGGAAGGCATCTCTGATCAGTATTAACAAAAAACTACGGGCACTCATAAAATCGTCTAAGGCCAGCTTTGAGAGAAAAATTGCACAGGACACTAAGGATAATCACAAGGCTTTCTTTAGTTATGTTAGGAACCTGGGTGGGAATTCCCAGATATGCTCAGAATTAGTCCAAAATGACAAAAAATACACCGTACCCACAGACACTGCCAACATCCTAGCTGACAGGTTCAGTGCAAACTTCTCCCTCCCCTCCCCACCAAAAGGGCAAATATCTATCCCAGCGGAGTGCTGCCCCCCAGACATCTCATATGCTCAGGTAAGAGCCGCCCTCTCCAAAGCAAAAAACACAGCATCAATGGGACCAGACTGTGTCCCGAGCTGCATCCTAAATGAACTCCAAGAAGAGCTAAACCCAAACATAAAATTACTGTTCAATCTCAGCCTTACTACAGGATATGTACCCAAAGAGTGGCGTACAGCAACGGTGGTCCCTCTCCACAAAGGTGGTGCCTCAATGGATCCTGGAAACTATCGCCCCATAAGCCTGACTAGCTTGGTCTGCAAAGCTATGGAAAGGATCATCATGGACCTTATAAATAAAGATATTGGGGACCTACAGACACTGGATCCTACCCAGTTCGGCTTTGTTAAGAGCAGATCCTGCCTCTTAAACCTGGTCAATTTCTTTGAAACAGTCACCAAGGCCATTGACGAGGGGAAGGTAGTCCACACAGCCTACCTGGACCTCGCAAAAGCCTTCGGTACAATTCCCCACTCGGGCATTATAGATAAGCTCACCAGCTTAAATATAAACCCCTATGTCACTAGATGGGTTGCAAATTGGCTCAATGACAGAACCCACATGATTAGAATTGCTGGAGCCATGTCAGACTCCAAACCAGTTACAAGTGGCGTCCCACAAGGCTCAGTCCTGGGACCTCTCTTGTTCGGTATATATTTCTTGGAGGTACAGGCCAACACGAAAGGACTGTGGCTGACCAAGTTCGTAGATGACTACAAACTGGGCACCATAATTGACTCTCCAGCCGACACAAGCATCCTCCAAAAGGGCCTCATAGAAGCAGACAACTGGTGCCAGAGCCATGGCCTCAAGCTAAACGCCAAAAAGTGTATAGTCATCCCCTTTGGCAAAAACAAAGTGCCCACAAATTACCACATAAGTGGTAATCCATTAAGTATGGAAGAAGTAATTAGGGACCTGGGGACCCAAGTTGATAGCAATCTCTCATTTGACAAACACGTGGCCAAAGTGGTTAGAAAAACATTTTATATAGCCCACCTAATCATGAAGGGATTCACATCTAGATCAGGGGAGGTCATCGTGCCTCTTTACTCATCCTTCATCGGGCCCATAATTCAGTACAATGCCCCTTTTGGGATGTACCTTACCAGACATCTGCAGCAACTGGAAAGACCCCAAAACTACCTCACCAAGAGGATCAAAGGGCTCAAACAGATGCCGTATGCTGCCCAGTTAAAGAAACTCCAGCTCTACTCAGTGGCATACGCCTGCTCAGAGGCGATCTGTGCCTGACGTACAAAGCCATGTCCAACCCAGAATTAATGGACATGCTGCACCTCAGAAAATCCAAATCCCATCGAGCTACGCAATTGAGAGACTTGAACCTCAGCACTGAAATAAATAGGACATGCTGGAGGGACAGATTCATAACCCAGAGGCTCCCTTCACTCTGGAATAAAATCTCAGTCCAGGTTAGGCAGAGTCCCTCATTGACTCTCTTCAAAAGGAATCTTGATGAGTGGATGGGGGATTGTAGGTTTACCCCGGGTATCACTTCTGTGTCACTGTTAGACAGAGGCCCAGTATACTAACCTCGAAAAAGGGCATAACAAAATTAATTTAAAATGGGTGGCGAAAGCCAAACACACTCTGGCTAGGCTTATAAATGCCCTAGGGCAGATA
>NC_056739.1:924709368-924863837 GCF_019279795.1 Protopterus annectens
GTTCCAGAGTATGGGGAGTTTCTGGGTCAGGAACCTATCTCTCCAGCATGTTTTGTTCATTGTGATGACAAGGTTTAGATCCCTGGAGCTTGTGGCTCTGAGGGAGTGGGATTTCTTTACGTGGAACATGTCCAACAGCCCAGGGTTTGACATGGCCTTGTATGTTAAGCAGAGATTGCCTCTGAGTAGACGGTATGCCACAGAGTATAGTTGGAGTTTTTTTAGACGGTCAGCATAGGGTATATGCTTTAGGCCTGTGATTCTTTTAGTGAGGTATTTCTGCAGCCTTTCCAGCTGTTGCAGATGTCAAAATGGGGCTTTGTACTCAATAATGGGTCTAATGAGGGATGAGTATAGTGGGACAATGGCCTCCTTTTTTCTGGATGAAAACCCTGTAATGATGAGGTGTGCCACATAGAATGATTTCCTGACTATTGTGGCAATGTGGTTATCGAAGGTGAGACCACTGTCCACCTGTGTCCCTAAGTTTCTCATCACACTTTCAGTGTTTAGTGTACTGCCACCTATTTGTAATTCATGGGTAAATAGTTTTTCCCAAAGGGGATAACTATACATTTCTTGGCATTAAGCTTAAGCCCCTGGCTCTGGCACCAAGCATCTGTTTCTGTAAGGCCCATTTATAGAATATCCACATCATTTGGGGATTCAATAATGGCTCCCAGTTCGCAGTCATCTGCGAACTTTGTTAGCCAGAGTCCCTTAGTGTTAGCCTGCACTTCAGAGAAGTAGATGCCAAACAAGAGCGGTCCCAGGACTGAACCCTGAGGTACTCCACTTGTCACTTGTCACTTGTCTGGAGCTGGATTTGGAGTCAGCTACTTTTACAGTCTGGGTTCTGTCAGTAAGCCAGTTGGCAACCCATCGAGTGTTGTAGGTGAAAAAATATTTTGATCTTACTTGCTTGCTGTTTGCTGCTGTGGGATGGATTTGAGGTGTTCTTAAGACACTCAGTCTTGCTGGCTGGATTCTGCTAAAATTCAAAGTCTAGTTATATTTGCATTCACAGTCTGTTGCATACAGAAACTTGCAGAATATACACTGATGAGAGAATATACTTTGCAGCATCAACTTTAGAGAGCAGTAACAAATAACTTTTTATAATAAACCAAACGGAAACACGTTACAGCTTAAAAGTACTGTTCCAACTTTACTTCTCATATAGTACAGATGATGTGAGAGATATAACATTTACCTTAGGACTTGTGTCCCTACCATACCTCTAACATAGTTGGATTTATACAGCTCTTTATATACAGTTTTAGTCCTGTAGAAACAATACTAAGCTTCCTTGTTTAACAATGTCTTGTAAGAGACCAGCTTTTCTGACAGTGTGAATATCCTGTAACAGTGTCCTGATGTCCATGTAGAAAAACATATTTTTGAGGAAACACATTGTTCTGTATTCTATTTGGATCTGTGTATATGAGCATATGTTCTTGTGCCAATGCTGATAAGCATATCCTGTTTTTTATGAAGAAAAACATATTTTTGAGAAAACACATTGTCAAAGATCAGCTTTTCTGACAGTGTGAACATCCTGTATTTTATTTGGATCTTTGTATAAAAAACATCTGTTCTTGTGTCATATCCTGTTTTTCCATGCAGAATAACATGTCATTGTTCTTTAAAAGCAGATTTTGCATTTTTGTTCTTGCATACATCCTGTTTTGAGTCTGTAAGGGAAAAATGTCCATTCTTTAAAAACAGATTTTGTATTTTTGCTCTTGCATACATCCCGTTTTGAGTCTGTAAGGGAAGAATGTCCATTCAGCAGATTCCTTTTCCAAGCCATGGTCATTTAGTATGACTGCTGATCACATATTACTAAACTTTGTTTCTGCATTTAAGCAAGCCTTTTCTTTCAGCATATTTACAACATAATTAATTTCAGATTTATATTCATAAAATCTAACAGTAGGGATTTATGCCCAGCTTAGTAAATGTATCTATGATTCCAGAGTGGCGGATGGTGTCAAAGGCCTTGGCATGGTCCAAATAGGCTGCGTGGACCACCTTACCCTCATCCAAAAGTCTGGAGACTGATTTGAAGAAGTCAGTCAGGTTCTGCAGACAAGATTGGCCCTTCACGAACCCAAACTGGGTGGGGTCCAGTGTTTGAATGTTGCCAATGTCTTTGTTTATAAGCACCATGATAATGCGTTCCATGCCATTGCAGATCAGGCTCATCAGACTGATGGGACTGTGGTTCTTGGGATCCAAGGTGGATCCCCCCTTGTGGATTGGGATAACTGTAGCTGTGCACCACTCAGTGGGCATGAAGCCCAAGGTTTGGCTGTGATTAAACATGACACTTAGGTGAGGTGCCAGTTCATTTTGTAGTTCATGTAGTACACACCCCAGGATGTCATCTGGTCCCATGGATGCTGTATTCTTAGCTTCGGAGAGTGCAGTTTCTGCCTGTGTGGCCGTGATTACCAGACTTTGGCAATCTTTTGGTGTTGAGATGGGCCCTTTAGGGCGTGAGAGGGGTGAAGTTGGCACTAAATTACTCAACAGAGCTATCTTGGGTAACCCAGGCTGGACAACTGATACCAGAAGGTCAGTAGCTTATTGACCCATGGCTGCTGGGCTGTTATGGTGGGGATACACTGGCCAGTAGGAATTGCATAGACCGTTATCACAATTAGCATGAGTCTTTGGAATGGGTCAGCATAGTCTGGGTCCTCAGCCCACTTAGCACTGACAAATACACATACCCATTTTTGATGATATTAGTCAAAGTGACCAAATCACCACAAGCCAATTTTTACACTACTGAGTGGCTAGCCCTGACATGAAGTGCAGTCTGTGACACACATCCTCCCATCTTGAAAATAGCCAGACAAGAAAAAAGATTAAAATATAGGTTCCAAAACAGAAACATGCAGGATAGCTGACTTTTGTGCAGACTAATACAAATCTGTTAATATGAACTCCCTAAAATGTCTGTCAAAACCATTTTGCAGTATAAGTGTTAGAAATTAATCTGTACTCATTCTTCCAAAATACCAGAATAAAAATGGAATTAAATGCTTTAGCTGAGTACAATAAAGAGTGTGTGTCTCCCATCCATAGTTAGGATTGATGATTTGTAAAATACTCCAAAAGTTTGGAATCATGATGTTGACTCTTTAAAACCAATTTGGGTTATATCTAAGAGTAATGTGTAGTTAGAAAGTAGTATAGCCAGATATTATTCTGTTTTCTGAGATATGAGTAAAGATGCTTGGGAGACTAATAGGTCTCTACTTTTTTTTAGATATATGTGGAGGCCCATCATTGTATGACAGTACCAATGCATGTCCAGGTGGTGTGGACCGTGTGGTACAACATATGATCACTTTTATAGAGTTTGGGCAAAAGAACCAATAAGAAGCACATACTTTTATTTAAAAAGAGCACTGGGGACCAATCTGTCCCCAGGCTACATGCTGAACTTACTGAGTTTTATTTGGAGGGCAAGGACATAGTAAACTGAATACTAGGATATCTTATGATGATAAGAAAGCTATTGAAACTGTTAATAGGTTGTATATTTGGAAAGTGTTGCAGTTTTATGGCACCCCTGATTTTTTGTGAATTTAACACCAAATTTACTTAGACACACCTGGGTACGATAGAGGGCAGTGCTGGACTGTACACGTATACAATGAAAGTATCAAAGGTTTAAAAAACAAGTACTAATATGAACATGTAGTGTTCACGTGTGGCACCTACACGGCCTATGAGTATTTAACTTCAGCCATTTTTGGCCACGTGTCATTTTTATCAAGTCTACCCAAGACATCATCTTTGCATTCCATCACCCACAACAGCTAGCGTCTGTGAAACAGCATGCAAATATCCAACATTTTGTCTGAATTACAACAAAGTTCACCTAATACTTGTAACGCAGATATTGACATAGTGACAAAACCATCAGTCATCCTGTAATTAGTTCTGATTTGTATACGACGTTTCTACCTTTGAACCAACAAAATAATAAAAAATGTCACAGAAATAAATGGTCTTTCACACTTGAAATTTAATATTCTATAGCCAAACCCTTCACAGAGATTACAGTAAATATGCAAAAACACAATTTATCGAACCTGAATGGTGAGTTGTAGTATGTCTGTGTCCTTATTTGACTTGATAATTTGATTTTACTGCAATTCATTTAAATCCTGTTGTTGAAAAGCACTTTTATAAGTCACTTTGTGAGTGAAACCAGTCTTATGCACCTGTAGAGTTGGTAAATGTAGTGGAAGCTGAGATAGGTAGGTAGGTAGAGAGATGGACAGACATCGAATATTAGTTGATAAACTAGTTTACATGGCTGATATCAATCTAAGCAAACTGCACTACAATGTCAGCATGTAAAATTATAACGCTTATAGGAAAGATGAGTAATAGACAGGTAAGCAAAATAATGTAGGCATGTGCAGGCCTGGATAGCTACGTTTATGGTCTCTGACATATGATGTAAGAATCACCATCTAAGCTGCATGTGTAGTTCAGAAAGTAGTATAAAAAACACAATTTTTTCCCTATAATTTTCCCTTTCTCAGAGTTGACGTACCACCTTACAAAGTCCTGCTGCTAAACAGCTGAGAAGGTTGATGGAGTGGGGACGTGTTTGCAGGTCACAGCAGGTACTTCACCTCATGCGCGTGAGAGGCTGCTAACAATAGAAACTGACCGATCAAGGTTGCTGCCAAAAGCAGGAACTGTTTACAGATGTTCTACCTGACCGATCAAGGTTGCTGCCAAAAGCAGGAACTGTTTACAGATGTTCTACCTGACCGATCAAGGTTGCTGTCAAAAGCAGGAACTGTTTACAGATGTTCTACCTGACCGATCAAGGTTGCTGCCAAAAGCAGGAACTGTTTACAGATGTTCTACCTGACCGATCAAGGTTGCTGCCAAAAGCAGGAACTGTTTACAGATGTTCTACCTGACCGATCAAGGTTGCTGCCAAAAGCAGGAACTGTTTACAGATGTTCTACCTGACCGATCAAGGTTGCTGCCAAAAGCAGGAACTGTTTACAGATGTTCTACCTGACCGATCAAGGTTGCTGCCAAAAGCAGGAACTGTTTACAGATGTTCTACCTGACCGATCAAGGTTGCTGCCAAAAGCAGGAACTGTTTACAGATGTTCTACAACTGTATTCTTCTTACTATTCACACAGGGATTTGGGCATGTAATTGTGAGAAAAAAGTAATAATCAATAAATAATACACTGCAGCCACGGATACAGATGCAGCCGGATAATTATTACTAGCAATTATGACTCGCGCATCTAAATTTGTGAAAGGAACATTTTGAAGAATGACTGCTGCAGTAGGTTCTGCCATAATCATACTTCCAAGCTGCACTTTGTGTCAGCTAATACTCCTTTGTACAATTCATAACGTGTGAATGACACATCAGGTTGGAGAGTCAGTCCAGAAGGCAGCTTAAATTTGTCATTATCTATATTTTAGTTTTCAAAGAAAGTTGTCAGTCTCCCCATAAAGCTGCTTTCTTGATTTCTGTTACATTGTAATGGGGTATAGTCTGCAGTGTACCTGCTATTCTGTGTTGTTTGACATCCTTATCCACAACATTTCTACTGCTGTGATATCAGGGTTTTTCATTTAACCTAATACACACACCCAGCATCTGTTTTATTTATTTAAAAAGGACTGAGTATTTGTAATAGCCATAAAGTCTTAAAACTGTACTTGGTTTTCTTTATCAAATATTGCTATTTCTCACTTGCTAGGTTCGAGTCTGATATTCTTTTAACCTTCCTTTTTACTGTCACTTTGTGCAGTTTCACTAACACTGAAGACCCTACCACTAGTGGGATAGGGGGATCCCTTCATTACATCTTTGCATTCTTTTTGTGTACAGCAAGTCTTGTTTGCTAAGCTGTTTACCAGATGTTCACAGTAGTGAGTGTCTTCTATCTCAGCACCCATTATTTCCAGTGATAAGGATTCCTGACCGTGTTATATACAAATGTCAGCTGATTCACCGACTATTAACTCTACAAACACAGACCCAAAGCTTTCCCTTCTCTGATGTAAGCCTCACGCACTTCTTAGAGAAGTGTGGAAATTACTGTCTGCTGATATGTCTTGTGTTCATGGACCAATTGGCAGAGACAACACAGGGGAGGTAGGGGAGATATGCATGTCAAAAATCTTGATATGATATGAACCACATGCAAATGCCTACTGCACCCTATATAACCCTATATGGACAACGATAATGGCTGGGTGGGAGGAGAGGGTTATAGAGCTAAATGTCACCTGTCTCCATCCGCTTCCTTTTACAAAGATCCAAATATTGCCTGAGAATAAGGTTTTATGATACTTTTGCAGTGTATATTGGCCATCTGTTTTTCCATCCATTCATCCATCCTCAACCCCTTTTCCCATTTTGTACATGGGGTTGGGGTGTCACTTCCACAGTGACAGTCATCTTGAGCTAAGGTTTACAACTCCGGGTGGCTAGCAGTGCCACAGCCATCTATTATTCCAGCAACATTTATTTATTATTTAGAATATTAGCTAATCACTCACCTGCATAAGGTAATTCCTTGTGTAAATGAGTGATATGACAGAGAGAGTACATTGGGCTTGTTCTCATGTCAGAGACATAGCCAGGTTGGGGTGAAGAGGGCAACCATCTTGGGTGCAAAATGTTAGGTACCGATCAGTATTCAGTGCACTACAGCACTTCAGGAATCAAAGCTATTATTGGCATTGGTGGTGGTCCAAACTAAAATGCTTTAGTGCTCCATGTGTGGCATAAATTGCAACTGCTTGCTACAGTTTAACATGAAAGAAGAGCTTTTTATTTTTTTCTTACATACATTAACTTAAAATTGGGATGGGGCTGCCAATATAGGGGGATGGTACCAGGTGCCAAACTAGCTAGTTATTCTCCTGTTTAGAATGGGATTGCAAATGGGGAGGGTAGGAAAGTGGATTTATATGCTGAGCTATGGCTCATGGGACAGGTTAATGTGAAGCTGGTTTGGGAGACTTGCTTTGAAAGCTGAGATGCTGGGATGTGACATTACGGATTATGGATATGTAAAGTATAACTTTGGTGCAGGGCTATCACAACAAAGTGTGTGAGGGGAATTACTTTTACTGTCTCTAGCTGGAACAGGACAGCCAAGGGAGAATGTGGTAGAAAATTTTGCTTTTAACATTTGGTGTATGAACTGAACTGTAAAAGGGAAAGGTAGTCATTGGACATTTATGTTTATCATAGGTATGCCTGAGCATGACAGCAAAGGAGGACACTTTTAAAATGTGTGTGCTGGGGACTAAACTGCAAGGGGTGTGTGGTGTAACTGGACTGTATATTCTTCTTTTTCAGTAGTGACCATGCCGTTCTTACTGGCTTAAATGTAAATGTACTCATTCAGTGCTGTGCAGCCTGGTCCTTTGAAGATATATGCTATGTAATGTTAAACTACATGGTACAAGACTCTTCGTTAGTCCCTTGACAGCTCTGGAGCCAAAGCATGCTGCAGATGTGCACCATACCTCTCAACTGTCCAGATTTTTCCCAGAATGTCCAGATTTTTACCCCATGTTTTTTGTCTTTTCATTCTAAAAGTTGTGGTTTCCCAGCAAATAATTGAAGACTGAAGTCACTATATAAAAATAGACATTTGAGTTTCAGATGTCATATCCTTCAGAAAATTAATGGTATCAGAAAACCTTTAATTCTAGCAACTTTCTAAATTTATGAGAGGAATATTTAAAATGTGTTCCTATTCTTGGCACTTTGTCCCCACATTATCTTTGGCTTTGTCCAGATTTCTTGTGCAAACAGGTTGAAGGTATGATGTGCACGCTTTTCTGTTTGTCAGCAATTTCTGCAGTTATATGTATTTCCCCTCAGTCTGCTTCCTCTTTTTGATTACTGCTCATAATCCACATATAATCTGCCATTTCCTTCATAATCCATGTATAATCTGCCTTTTCCTTTGAGGTATCCCATTGACGGAAGCTTTTCTACTTTTATATGTGATGCATAAGTTGAGTCGAAAGCTGAGCCCTGCTTTTTAGCTGAACCTTGTATTTTTCTCCTGGTACAAAATAAGTGCCTTTTATTTTTTACAACAGTTTAAATCATAAAAATATGTAGTGTGTATTTTTGGTTCTACCTTTTCATCTAGATATTGCAACTAAGTGGTGAATGCCTGGGCATTGTACAAATAACCTCAGAGACTTGCTGCAGTTGATAACATTTCAAACACTTCCCTTCTTTCATGAAGTAGCAAGTAAAACTGTTATGCCAGTGATCCAGGCCATCAGAGTACATCCATAAAATGTTCAGATTGTTCCTTTTAAATGACCTGGCTTTGTTTTCTTCCCACAGCCAGCAGTATGCACCCGTGAGCTGTGTGTTTTCTCTTTCTATACACTCGGAGTCATGTCTGGAGCAGCAGAGGAAGTCGCTACAGGAGCAGAGGTAAGCGTAATAAATTACCTACATAATTTTATCATCTGACGTTTATGCAGGTTTTTCCCAGACTGTGTATTCTTTTATTTATAGTTATACTGATTAGATATGGTTTCATGGTTTATGTCTTATGTTGCTTACAACTTTTAGTTGGTGAGGCATTTGTTATCTCTGCTGAGTCAGTCTTTTATGTGAAATCTGCAAGTTGTTTGACAATCAAGGATGATGAAAATAGTTTATTTGCAGTGCTTTCCTTGACAGGGGCTTATGTGCTGCTGTATTGCTACTTTCCAGTAAAGCTGTTGAAACCAGACTTGGCTCAAGCCAAACCTGAGCTTTAAGTACAAGTTTGGCCTGGACTTATGGTCTGGCAAGTTAATGAGCTAAGTCAGGAGCATGCCCTACCCTGCTGCTGCATCCAGAAATTAAACTATTCAAAGGCATTTCATTTTCTCTTCCCATAAATACCTAACTGAAGCCATCAACTCAAGCTCAAGTGTTGCTGACCTGCTAGACTAAAAAACTAAAAAGGATTCAGTTTTGTGCTAGTCTGATGAGATCCTCCAATGTCCAACCTGTCGTCATGATCATATCAATCCATCTCATTTGGCTGTCTTTCTCTACACCTTGTACCCTCAATCTTTCCAGTCATGATGTCCTTTTCCAGTGATCTTTCCCTTTGAATCATGTGACCAAAGTACAACAAATGCAGTTTCATCATTTGTGATTCAAGTGGCATTTCCAGTTTAATTTCTTCTATGATCAACTTGTTGGTCCCTCTCACTGTCCATGGCGCACTCAGGATACTTCTCCAGTACTGCATTTCAAATGAGTCAATCTTCCCTTCAGTCTTGTTTCTGAGTCATCCAGTTTTTGCAACTGTAATTAACAACCGAGAATATGAGAGAATGAACTAGTCTTATCTTCATCTGCAGTCTGATGTCCTTATTTTTGAATATTTTATCCAGAGACTTCATAGCCACCTTGCTCAGTGCCAAATGATGTAATATTTCTTGAGTACTAGTTGAATCAATGGTCACAAGGGCATCCAAAAGGCTCATACTCGAAACCATCTCAGTTTCTTCTCCATCAGTTCTAGTCCCATCCTTCGACTTTCTTCTCTGACTTTCCTCAGCAGATGTTCCACATCTTCCTTTGTTTCAGTCAACAGTGCTGTGTCGTCGGCATACTTCAGATTGTTTATCAGTCTTCCACTTACATGTATTCCAATGTCATCCTCCTCTAGAATAGTCTTTCAGAATATGGCTTCAGCATACAGATTGAACAAATATGGTGGCAAGATGCAGATCTGGGGTCTATATCATATGAGTGAATCACACAAATTGCGAACGCTCATAATATCTAATATACTGGACCTCGAAATTCCTATTGTGGGTGGCTGCGCCCACCACACTCCCTGCTAAATATATATTCCAACTCCAAGATTGCACTACAGTGAGGAAAGGCCAAATGTCCCATTCTTCACTGTATCGCGATTTCAGAAAAAGCACTTCTAGGTCCGGTATGTTCAATGTTATGAGCGTTCGCAATTTGTGCGATTCGCTCATATGATATAGACCTGCAGATTTGTCATATACCTTTTTGAACAGAAAACCAACTTGTGTTTCCATATTCTGTTCGAACCATAGCTTCTTGGCTGTCTTAAACATTTTTTATTAACTGTACAACGTGTTTTGGTATTCCCATTTTCAACAGAGTTATTCATAGTTTTTCATGATTGACATAGTCGACTACAGTTACAGTAGTCGATAAAGCAAAAATAAATAGGTTTCTGATATTCCTTAGTCTTCTCTAGTATACATCAAGCATCGGCAGTGATATCTCTTGTCCCTCTTCCTTTCCTGAATCCTGCTTGAGATTCTAACAATTCTCACTCTACGTATAACTGCAAGCACCACTGAATTATCTTTAGCAAGATTTTACTTGCATGAGAAATTAGAGCAATTGTCCGGTAGTTGCTGCATTCCTTGGCATTTCCTTTCTTATAAATTGGTACAAAGATAAATCTTTTCCAGTCTGTTGGCCACTTTCTTTCCAAACTCATTGACACAATTTGCTTGCAGCAACAGCTCCATAAGATCCCTTAATGAGTTGTCAGTATTTCATCTACTCCAGAAGCTTTGTTGTTTGACAGGGCATCAGTTGCTGCAATAACCTCTTCTTTCAAAATCTCTGGCTCTTCTTCCATTAGGTCTTCATCTTTATGCTGCTCGACTGCTTCATTTGAATAAAGATTCTCAGTATAACTCTTCCATTGGTCTTTAATTTTCTCATGCTCATTCAGTATCTTTCTAACAGCATCTTTGAGCATTCCCATTCTTGGAAGAAATTTCTGCCTTATCCTTTTGAAGCACTGGAAAGCTAGTCTGGCTTTCCCATGTGCATGTTCAGATTCGATCTGCTGGCAGATTCTGCTGAAACATTGCTCTTTGCCCCTTCTGATTTCTCATTGAAATAGCCGATTCAAGCATATCATTTGTTTTTTATTACCAGATATTTTGGCTTTTCTTCTTTCTTCTACCATCTTTTTAGCTTCTTCAGATATTATTTCATTTTCATTTTCGTTTACATTTTTAATATTATGTTTATCTTTATTTTTGAAATCATTTAATATACAGTATTAGATACTTTGGAACATCAAAAGTATTGTATGAGTTAATCAGCTTCAGAATCACAACTCTTTATTATTATTATTATGATCTGACTATATGCTTTATAGAAAAAGCTATGCAATGTTTGCAACTATCAGTTTAAATGTACAAGTGGTTAGTTAATTATTTTATTGAACAATTGGTTCTAATTAACTGATGAATGTAGAGTATTTAAATGAGTGGTACATTCATAAGAATCAGGATCTGAAGAAGCATACATATAACGTATGTGAAAGCGCTTATCCAGTTCGTTTGTTTTGTGTGAATAAAAGCTACGTTTTGAAGAATTCTTGCCTACTGCTGCTCTTTTTCGAATCGTTGGAATTGACTGCTTCCGTGGTTGTTCACCAGTTTATATACTCATTGATTTCCATAGACTGTGACTGGTGAGCTAATTTGAGTAGTAAGTGATTTATATACTACAGGTGGAAACCTCTTAGTCTGGCACCTCCACTAGAACCTGTCCACCTTGGGAGACTCTTCTGGTAGTTAGACTACCAACGGCATAGCTTCCATTACCAGTCGACAAATGCTGTATGGTAGTTAGACTACCAACGGCATAGCTTCTATTAAGTGCACACAAGATAAACAGTAAAAGAATTAAGAAAACTGGTGATGTAGAGAACCATATGTGCCAAAAGAAAAGCTTAACACTGATTGCATCCTACTTCTGCTGCTGTGCCCAGCATGTAAACTGAAATCTGGTTTCACAGGTAAGACAGAACCAAGGGCACTAAGCCAAGTAAAATATTAGGACACTTAAACAGCATGTCTTGTGACTTTTTAAAGACATAGCCATGTCACTGTATTCACTTCAGTAGCCTTGGAAATGAATAACCTTCCCATGGCCTTTCAAAAACATTAGCATTGTTCTTGGGATTTTAGTGTTGTACCAGGAGAATATGACCCTGTTTCTCTATGTCATGATTTTTTTTTTCAGGTCCCGCTAAGCCCTTAATGAACTCTAAGAGTCAAGCCAGACCTTTAGCTTGGCCCTTGTAGAGAAGTCCCAGAGCTCCTCACCTACACTTTGCAAATTGCTTATATTGTATTACAAACAGAGCAACATGCTTGCCAGCTCATGAGACTGTCCTAAGTGCTTCTGAGTCCAGTTTAGTGCTTTGCCCTCTACTGCTTGAAGTGCACTGACTGAACGGTGACCAGCAGGGCTGTCATTGCATGTAAAGCTCATAATTTTATACTTTGTCTTAGTGACTTCTCATGACGTGGTCTGGAAAAATAGGCAGGTGCTGATTACAATTTATTTATTTTTTGACATTTGTTGACCGGGAAAGTCCACTGTGTCAGAAACCCATTTTCAGTGGAGACCCGGGGAGAAAAGCTCCACAGTTAATCAAATATTATACAGAACAAATACAAAGTGAAGGAGATATGTACAGTATGGATACTTAGTAACACACTTTCATACATGCAAAGACTTTCAGAATGGCTGACCAAGTTTAACCCTGAAAGCAACCAAAGGTTACACAATCATGGTAGTCAGAACAAGTAAGGGGAAAATGGAGATCTGGTTCTTGAATTAAGTTACAGATGCTGAAAGTGAAAAAAGGAAAATCTTTTATGAAAACCAAGCAGGAGAGTGAATAATTGGGTCTATATTAGATCACCGAATGCTTAGGTTAGCGAACGGTGATTAATCAACCCCATGTAAGCGAAAACTTACAAAACCGAACTGTCAGAACAGCGACATTTTTTTCCAAGGGAAAAAAAATTGCTGTTACAAAAAAAAAAAAAAAACACTTTAATACATGATATTAAGTGGGAGGCTTTGCCCCCCACACCCTCCCTACTTAAATATACCAACTCCGAGACCACACTACAGTGCTGAAAACGGCAAACTACCGAAGTGACCAGGGAAAGAATTCGCTTACATACCACTTTGACATTTTGCTGTTTTGGCGTTTACAGCTCGACCGAGTCGCATTCACTAACCTGCGTCTTTGGTCAGCTGATAGGAACCCGATTAATCTAAACATAAATATCAAACAAAATAAAAAAAAAAATAAAAACGTTGAAGGAAAGTATGTAGATAAACTTAAAGGCCAGAAGTGTGCAAATTTGTCAAAAGTATGATTACTGGGAGGTGTCACTTAAATGCCATATTTTGCAGCAAACTTTTACATTTTCTTGCACCCATATTTTAAGAATAAAGGAGTCTCAGAATTTGTGCCTCTCCTAGATGACTATTTTTTTTATATATGTTTTACTTCTAGATGACTGTGTTAGAGACGAGGCTAGTCTGTCAACAGAATGAAATAAAACCAAAATGTCAGTAGTAAAAATGTGCAAGTAAAATGTGAGGGTTGAGAGGCTTGTTGAGGGGTGATACTTATAATATAAGGACTGCACCACAGAATGTGTTTACTCGTCAGAACGAAGCCGGGTTGTCAGACCATCTCTGCTATACTGACATGACAGGAAGGACTGCGCAGTGACAGAATGAGAAAGTCATATTGATTCAACGCTAACTGAATTCTGGAAAGATAATCTTTGGTATCTTATACCAGGTGTTTCTATTGTGAATAGCTGAAGGAGGCTAAAGTCGGCACCCTGTGTAAAATGACTTTGTTCACTGATTGGCAGAGCACCTTTTAAAATGTTACCAAAAGTAAGGTAAAAAAGGCTGTTGTGATTTTGAAGAAATATGAACTATTACTAGAAAAGCTTGTAGAAACATCATCTTTGGGAACAATAAAAACTCCATCTGTGAACACTGTTCCTTTCCCTTCCCTTAGTTTGTAAAATACATAGCTTGTAAGTAGACTAAATATATCATGTGTACAGGAGCGGCCTTAGGTTAACTGGTGCCCTAGGCAAAAGGGTTCTATGGCTTCCCCTGCCACACTACCCGGTGCCCCCATCCTGGTCTACTTACACCAAATAAATACTGGAAAAGCACCCCTGCTAGAATGGCGCCCTAGGCGGCCGCCTAGTTGGCCTATGCCTAAGGCTGGCTATGCATGTGTAACAGTTTATTAGACCCACAATTTCTTGGCTTCATCAGCATTATGCCATTTAGGGTCTGCTGTGTGAGTAAAAATTACTCTTTTTTCCTGGTTGCAGTATTGGTTGTGTTTGTCAGTACAACTGGCTTCTTTGAGTACGTCTAACATCATCATCATATCAAATTTCTTTTGAATGAAGGCAGAAAGCGTCAGTAAACCTTTCTCGTTTGCCTTTATAGTGCACATAAGTCATTCCCTCCGGTGCAGCTCTTTTTAGTGTGAAACCTTAACTCCCAGTGGGTGTGGCTTGAGACTTTAAAAAAATGAAGTTATCACCTTACAGTTCTAACAAGTACTCATTGACAGAGGTCAGATATCAATATAGTTGTGTTTGCCATCATGTGTACTTCAAGATAAAATATTCTGATACCTTGTATGTAGCAGGATTTTGTAATTATTAATGCAAATATGAACAAGCAATGTTTAATGCCTAGAGATGGAGTAAGAGGTAAATGCAGAAAGCCTGGAGGCGCACTCGGCTGTAATGAGTTTTTACCTCCCCTCGATGCTTGTATTCCTACTCATCTCTTCTTCTCTTCTCCACCTGGCATATATTCTCTTGGATGCCTCTGTGGATGCCACCTCCAGCACCCGTTCCAATAATCTATTCCATATGTCCATGACTTTCTCTATAATTAAATATATTCAGAGATCCAAGGAGTAGTAAATCTCTCCAATCTCATGTCCCCCACACCTACTTTCTTTTCTGTTCAGAATAGCCCCTTTGTTGTTGTGCACACATATCATATTGTGTATTTAAAGACGTAGGACATATGATTAGGTCATGATGATCCCTTTTCCATTCTGTCTTGGACATACAAATCTTGTCCCACAAAAAAGTTGCCTTCTGAAATGACTTAAGCCTGTTGATCTCCTAATAGCCAGTGGGAGATAGCTAGCAACTCTGGTCATTAAAAATATTTCTCTTATGCCAGTTGTATTTTTCAATTGTCATAAGCAAAAATGACCAGCCCAAAATAACACCAATAGTAACCTCAGCCTTCCACTATATGGTAGACATCTACGCTGGATATCTGTTTGGTGTAAAACTTCTGAACTCTTTACAAATTATTCACTTCCCCTGGGCTATATAACTCCAGAACCCAGTCCCATACTCCAAACCAGGCCCAGCAATGCTGTTATATAATGGTATAAAAACTTCTCTACATCTGGAGGTAATAGATCTATGCTGGCTTTTAATTATGCAATAACCTTTCCTAACAGCAGCATTCACTTGATGAGGGCATCTCAGTTGTCATTAACTATTAACCCTCTCAAAGCAATTCCCTAAAATACATGGTAAGCTTGTAGGTTGCTGAGTTACAAATGTCTCTCTCTTTATAGACTGGGATGTTTGTAGCATTCTTCCCATGTTAAGGGCACATAACACAGTTAGGCTGTGTTAAATAAATTAGACAAGGAGTAATGTAATCCTTAATTTTTATTGAAAAAGTATACATGTAATTTATTTGCTCCATTGGCAGAATTACACTTAATTGTCTTTAGAGAATCTTCCATCTTGTCCCTATGGAGGACTGATACCTCCCATAAATGTGAATAATAGTCTGCAATGGAAATTTATTTATTTATTTTACATTTGTTTATATTATGAAATGCCCAGCTGCAGTAACATTGGAGTAGAACATGCAGACCAGAATGTTTGCCAACTGATGTTTGCCTGAAACATAACTGTCTCCCTTCTTTAACAGTAAATTAATTGTACTATCACTTTTATAACTTCTTGAATGCTTATAAAATATTTTTTTATTATCAAATGAAATTTTTTTTCAAATGTAATTCATATTGAGTTTTGTACCTTTTTATTTATCTCCTAAATTTTTTGTGGCATATTATTGATACTCCACTGTCTTTTCTTTCTTCTCAGTAGTCTGTAAACTTCTATTCCACTATGAAGAATAATACCTCAGTTTACATGGGACGTGCCTAAGACTAAACATGCCACTTTATTAGAAAAGATACTCCATCCCTCACACTAGGTTCTTTATCTAATAATTCAGTCTTCTACCCCCATGCTGTCAATTCAGTTGTAATGAATATGCGGTGGGAAAGCGGTGAGCATTGTTTCCTTACAGCAAGAGGTTCTCCGGTTAGATTCTCAGCTGGGGTACCTTACCATTTGTGCAGAGTCTGCATGTTCTCCCTGTGGTCACATGGGTTTCCTCCAGGTACTTCGATTTCTTCCCACATTCCAAAGACATGCAACAGGTGGATTGGACACTCTAAATTAGCCATAGGTGCGAGTGTGTATGCGAGTGAGTGGTATGGATGAACTACCAGGCCACCTACAGATGTAAACTTTGGCTCGAGATGATTCTCACTGTTGAAATGACACCCGACCCTATGTGCAAAATGGGAAAAAGGGGTTGAGGAGGATGGATGGATACATAAACCACAGCATATTTCCTGGCGTCTTCATCTCTACCATCTTCTTTTATACCAGATTCTAATTTACATAAAACTTCAGTGTGATTAGAGTTGCTAAGGGGTGAAACAACAGACACATCCAACAAAATGACCCCCAAATTCATGACCACATTATTCAGGATATTTCCCTGTCTAATGGGAAAATGTACCTGCTGATCAAAACACAATTATTCCTAATCCATTCTCTACTCATCTACCCTTTTCTCCCCTATTATATTCTGTATTCCTGTTTTGAACCCCTCACTTTTGCTTTTCTGTGTTATATACTATGTAAAAATTTCTAACACTCCAAACTGTTTAACTACTCATACCAATGTATAAGATTCCTGTGACTAATTTATTATATTTGTACGAATCCCCAAAAAATCCTATGACTGTTGTGTTAATAATTTATACTGTAAAAGTGTATACTGTTCTAAAATTATTTTTTATATCATTGTATGTTTGTATCTGTAAACTGTATTTTGTAACTACCTCTGTGCTAGTACCTGTGTGTTGGAGCTTTTCTCCCTGGGCCTCCGCTGAAAAGGGAGTAAGCCAGTCATTCCACTCGTACTTTCCTGGTAATCAAATGCAAACTAAATAAATAATCTTGTGTTTCATCTGATTTGTAGAGAGAAGGGCTGCAGCTGTTCTAGTTTCTATTGGTATCCTTTCCTCCATTCCCCCTTACACCCCCCTTTTGGTGGCTTTCCTCTGGAATCTTTCTGGCAGCAGCACCATGATGCCCCAGTGCTTGCATTTGACCCCCCCTCCCATGATACTTCACACCACAACTTTTCTAGCCTAAATGCAGTATTTTGAATTTTCTTCACTGAACCTCATCTGCCACTTTTCTGCTAACATGTTCAGCCTTTCTTAGCCCTTTCATTGAGTGCACCCCATCCTTCACTGCTGCATCTAACTTAGTGGCATCAGTTAAAAGGCGTATCCTATTCTATCCTGTCCAAGTGTCTGAAGGAAACATACTGATGATTTCAGAACTAAGAACTGACTCTCTTGTCCATTTGAAATCTCTGCATGCACAAACTCAAATATGTTTAAGGAACAGAAGGCATCTTTAAAGCAAATCTGAAAGACTTTATTATTAGTAGCAGCAGTGTGTTCACAATACTTATTAATTCATTATACATAAATATAAGACACAATTTATGGTTTAGAAGCAGTGGGATTTTTTTTTAAGGAGTATAAGGATTTTGAGTATTCTTTTATTTGAGGCATTTTATTCTCAAATAAAAGTTTAATGGAAAGTGCTTTTTGCCCAATGTACAGGTATGGATGCCCTTTTATATGTGTACATACCTTGTATATAAGGGATTAGACTATATGAGCAGCTTAAATTATTAACAAATGTTGTTTATTTCAATTTGTTAACTGGAAATGTCCAACTGAGATGATGGCCCATTTTCAGCAGAGGCTGAAAGAGAATTGCTCCAGTATGCAATTCACAATCTTTAAGTAGCGGTAACAAAACAAGTCATTATACATATTACAATTCAAGATCAGATCATTTTAACATAATATTCATGCAAATGGCTCAGTAAATGGTACATTTGCTGTTATTCTGGCATGTGCTCTATGTTAAGAATGTTACTAGAACGAAAAATGTTCCAGTATGCAACTCACAATCCTTAAGTAATAGTAACACAACATAAAACATTACAAATATTACAATAGCAGACAGTTTTAACACAGCATTCATACAAATAGCTCAGTAAATGTTATGTTTGCTGTTATTCAAGCATGTGTTCTACCTCAAGAATGTTAGTAGAATCTAGGAAAGAATGTTCGTTTATTGTAGGATTGAGAGCTGTCAGACATATACATTACATTATGAATTATGTTAGAATCTAAAGAAGAATTTTCATGTCTTATATCTTAAAGACCACAAAAAATTATTGATCCCAAATCAAAAGAATCAATGTCGCAAGAGAGAACTCCAAGTGTAACAATGTAGTTGTTACACTTGGAGCTCTGTCTTGCGACATTGATTCCTTTGATTTGGGATCAATAATTTTTTGTGGACTTTAGCTACAGTATCCAAATAATGTGGGCTAGGAGAACATTAGGATGCTTTCCCCAAAGGAAAAACTATTTAGCTCTTTAATTTTTAATGTCTTAAATGTTCCAGATAGGTTAGCTATCTGCTTTGTGTTAAGAGTTTTAGTAGAATGTAAGGAAGAATGTTCATGCATTGTTGATTGCAGCCAGATCAGGCATTTCCATCGTCCTAAGTATTCGAATTGACTCGAAGAATGTTCATGCATTGTTGATTGCAGCCAGATCAGGCATTTCCATCGTCCTAAGTATTCGAATTGACTCGAAGAATGTTCATGCATTGTTGATTGCAGCCAGATCAGGCATTTCCATCGTCCTAAGTATTCGAATTGACTCGAAGAATGTTCATGCATTGTTGATTCCAGCTAGATCAGGCATTTGCATCGTTCTAAGTATTCGAATTGACTCGAAGGAAGAATGTTCATGTATTGTTGATTCCAGCCAGATCAGGCATTTGCATTGTCCTAAGTATTCAAATTGACTCGAAGAATGTTCATGCATTGTTGATTGCAGCCAGATCAGGCATTTGCATTGTCCTAAGTATTCGAATTGACTCGAAGGAAGAATGTTCATGCATTGTTGATTCCAGCCAGATCAGGCATTTGCATTGTCCTAAGTATTCAAATTGACTCGAAGGAAGAATGTTCATGTATTGTTGATTCCAGCCAGATCAGGCATTTGCATTGTCCTAAGTATTCAAATTGACTCGAAGAATGTTCATGCATTGTTGATTGCAGCCAGATCAGGCATTTGCATTGTCCTAAGTATTCGAATTGACTCGAAGGAAGAATGTTCATGCATTGTTGATTCCAGCCATATCAGGCATTTGCATTGTCCTAAGTATTCGAATTGACTCGAAGGAAGAATGTTCATGTATTGTAGGTTCCATCCAGGTTAGGTTATTTCCATTACATTCAGAATTTAAGTGAAATCTAAAGACGAATATTCATGTATTGTTGTTTGAAACTGAGATAGGTTTGTACGTTGCATTAAAACAATTAGTAGAATCTAAAGAAGAATGTTCATATATTCTAGGTTCCAGACTGGTCAGGCATGTGCATTTTTTTAACAAGTGTAGAAGAATCTAAAGAAGAATGATCATATATTATAGATTCTAGCAAGGTCAGGCATCAGGATTGTGCTAAGGATTTTCATAGAATCTAAGGAAGAATGTTCATGTATTTTAGGTTCTGTCCACATCAGGCATATGTCTTTCGGCTTTTCCTGGTTAGGGGTCACCACAGCGGAACTCCGGTCCGCTAATGATTGGCAGTAGATTTTTACGTGCTGAGTTGCCAGCTCTGACGCACAACCTTCAACAAAGGTATGCCCATTCATGCATGTCTCCACGCAGAAGACGCTTTTAGCTGAGAATCGAACTGGACAACGTCTTACTGTGAGGCGACAACGCTACCGCAGCACCACCACTGCAGTATCCACATCAGGCATATACTTTGTGTTAACAATTTTAGTAGAATCTAGCAAGAATGTTCATGTATTGTAGGTTCCATCCAGGTCAGACATTTGCATTACGTTAAGAATTTTAGAATAATCTGAAGTAGAATGTTCATGTATTATAGGTTCAATCTATGATAGGTACGAGCAATAAGTTAAGAATTTTAATGTTGTCAAAGGAAGAATTTTCATGCATTACAGATTCCATCAGGATCAGGCATGTGCATTACATTAAGAATTTTAGTAGGATCTAATAAGAATGTCCATGTACTGTAGGTTCTAGTAGATCAGGCATGTGCATTGTGTTAACAAGTTGAGTCAACTGTAATGGAGAATTTCATGCATTATACATATGACCCAGCTCAGACCTGTACATTACATTAAGAATCTATGGATGAATTTTCATGCTGTGCGTTGGAACCAAGTCCGGCATTGTGTTATGACTTTTAGTAGAATGTAAGGAAAGTTTTTTAAGTATTGTAGGTTCTAGCCAGGTCAGGTAAGAAATTAAGTATAATCTAAGGAATACTGTTTATGTATTGTACACTTCAGCCAGGTCAGGCATGTGTATGCTGTTAAGAATTTTAATGAAATCTAAGGAAGAATTTTAATGCATTATAGGTTCCAGATGGTTCAGGCATATTCATTATTGTTAAGTATTTTAGTAAATGTTGTTCATATATTGAAGGTTCCTCCCAGGTCCTGCATGGACATCATGATAAGAATTTTATTAAAATCTAAAGAAGAATATTCATGTATTGGACAGTCCAGCCAGATCAGGCATCTGCATTGTGTTAAGAATTTTATTAGAATCTAAAGAAGAATATTCATGTATTGGACAGTCCAGCCAGACCAGGCATCTGCATTGCATTAAGAATTTTAGTAGAATCTAAAGAAGAATATTCATGTATTGGACAGTCCAGCCAGACCAGACATCTGCATTGTGTTAAGAATTTCTAGAATCTAAAGAAGAATATTCATGTATTGGACAGTCCAGCCAGACCAGGCATCTGCATTGTGTTAAGAATTTTAGTAGAGTTTCAGGAAGAATGTTCATGTATTATAGGTTCCATCCAGTTCGGGTTTTTGCATTATGTTAAGTATTTTAGTAAAATCTAAGGAAGAATGTTCATGTACTATAGATTCCAACGAGATCATCCAAATGCTTTGTGTTAAGAATTTTGGTAGATTCTAAAGGAGAATATTCACAAGGCCATGGTTGTACATTGTATTAAGAATTTTAGTAGACTCTAGGGAAGAATGTTAATGTATCATAGGATTCAGCAAAATCTGGCACATGAATTGTGTTTTAATAGTACCTAAGGAAGAATGTTCATTTATTGTAGGTTGCATCCAGGTCATGGTTTTCCATTATGTTCAGAATTTTCCTAGAAACGTGTGAAAGAAAATTAATCTATTTTAGGTTCTAACTGGGTCAGGTGTGTGTAGGCATGTGTATTGTATTATGAATTGAGTAGACTCTAAGGAAGAATGTTCATGTGTTGTGGGTTCTAGCTAGGTCAGGCAGAGAATTATTTTAAGAATTTTAGTAGAATCTAAGAAAGAATGTTCACAAATCTAAGGTTACTGCCAGGTCAGGCATGTGCATTTTGTTAAGAATTTTAGTAGAATCTAAGGAAGAATTAATGTTCATGTATTATAGGTTCCAACCAGGTCAGCCATGTGCATTACGTTTAAAACTGTAGTGCAGTCTAGGAAAGAATTTTCATGCATTAAACATTCCAGTTGAGAGAGGCATGTGTATTAAGTTTTTGTAGAATCTAAACAATGTCCATGTATTGTAGATTACAGCCATGTCAGGCATTAGCATTGTGTTAAGAATTTTAATGGAATCGATGGAAGAATTTTCATGTTACAAATCCCCACTTGGTTAGGCATTTGGATTTCATTACGAATTTTATTAGAATCTGAAAAGAAATGTTCACATATTGTACGTTCCCGCCAGCTAATGCCAGTGCATGCTGTTAAAAATTTGTGCAAAATCTAAGGAAGTACCTTCATTTATTGTAGGTTCCTGACAGGTCGGCCATGTACATTATATTAAGAATGTGTGTAGAATCTATGGAAAAAACGTTCATGTATTTTATACTCCTTTCAAGTCATGCATGTGCATTGTGTTAAGAATTTTAGTAGAATCTAAGAAAGAACATTCAAATATTGCAGGTTCCTGGCAGGTCAAGCATGTGCAATATGTTAAGAATTTTAGTAAAATCTAAGGAAGAATATTTGTGCATTGTAGCTAACAGTTATGTCAGGCATGAGCATTGTTTTAAGAATTTTAGTAAAATCCAAGGAAGAAGGTTCATGTATTATAGGTTCCCGTCTGGTCTGGGATTTGCTTTTTCTTTAAGAAGTGTAATAAATTCTAAGGAATAATGTTCATGTATTATTCATTCATGCCAGGTCAGGCATGTGGATTGTGTTAAGAATTATAACACAATCTAAGGAAGAATGTTCATGTAGTTTTGGTTCCATCCAATTCAGGTATGAGTAGAATCTAAGGAAGGGCATTCATGTCTTATATTTTGCAGCTGGGTCAGACATGTTTATTACATTACGGATTTTAATGTAACTAAGAGAAGAATTTTCATGTATAATAGATTCCAACCTAGTCAGGCATGTGCATTATGTTAAGAATTTTTGTAGAATCCAAATAAGAACACTTGTGTATTATGGGTTCCAGCCAGGTCACCCATGTGCTTTATGTTAAAAATTTTAGTAGAATCTACGGATGAATGTTCATGTATTATAGATACCAGTCAGGTCAGTCATGTGCTTTGTGTTAAGAATTTAGTAGTACCTAAGGAAGAGTATTCATGCATTGTAGGTTCCATTCAAGTCAGGGATTTCCACTACGTTAAGAATTTTAGTAGAATCTTATGAAGAAAATTCATCTATTTTAAGTTCCAGCTGAGTCAGGCATGTGTATAGTGTTAAGAATTTGAGCAGAATCTAAGAAAGACTTTTCATGTATTGTGGGTTGTAGCTGAGTCAGGCAGAGAATTATGCTAAGAATTTTTGTAGAATCTAAGAAAGAATGTTCAGGAATCCAAGGTTCCAGGCAGGTCAGGCATGTGCATTGTGTTAAGAATTTTAGTTTAATCTAAGGAGAATGAATCTTCAGGTATTATAGGTTCTAGCCAGGTCAGCCATGTGGATTGTGTTAAGTATTTTAGAAGAATCTAAGGAAGAATGTTCACGAACTGTATGTTCCACCTGGGTCAGACATATGCATTATGTTAGGAATTTTAGTGTAATCTAAGGAAGAATTTTCAAGTATTATAGATTCTGACAAGGTAGGAATTTTAATGTAATCCAAGGAGAAATTTTCAAGTATTATAGATTCTGACCAGGTAGGAATTTTAGTGTAATCCAAGGAAGAATTTTCAAGTATTATAGATTCTGACCAGGTCATGCATGTGCATTACATTAAAACATTTTGTAGAATCTAATTAAGAATGTTCATGTGTTATAGGTTCCAGCCTGGAGAGCCATGCTCATGTGTCTTAAGAATTTTAGTAGAATATAAAGAAAAATGTTCATGTGTTGTAGGGTCCAGCCAGGTCAGTCATGTGCTTTGTGTTAAGAAGTTTGGTATAGACAAAAGAAGAAGGTTCAGGTATTTTAAGTCCCTGCCATGTCAGGTATGTGCATTGTGTTATTAATATTAGTAGACTATAAGGACAAATGTTCATGTATTCTAGGATATGGCCAGGTCAGGCTTGTGCATTGTGTTAAAAAATGTAATAGAATATAAAGAATAATATTTATGTATTATAGATTCCAGTCAGGTCAGGCATGTGCTTTGTGTTAAGAATTTGAGTCGAATCTAAGGAAGAAAGTTCATGGATTAATGGTACCAGCCAGATCAGGCATGTGCATTGTGCTAAGAATTCTGATAGAATGAAAAAAAAGAATCTTCATGTATTATAGAATCCAGCTACATTGAGAATGTGCACTGTGGGAAGAAGACCATGTATCATAGACTCCAGCCAGGTCAGCGGTGTGCACTGTGTTTATAGTTTTAGTAGAATATTTGGAAGAATTTTCATATAGTGTAGGCTCCAGCCAGGTCAGGCATATTTACTGTGTTAATAAATTTAATCAAATCTAATTCAGATGTTTCATGTATTATGGATTCCAGCTTGGTCAAACATGTACATTAAGTTAAGAATCGTAAAATCTAAAGAAGAATGTTCATGTATTGTAGATTCCAGCTGGGTCAGCCATTTGCATTATGTTAAGAAATGTGTTAGAATCAAAATAAGAATGTTCATGTTTACAGGTTCCAGCCAGGTCAGGCATTGCTTTATGTTAAGAATTTCAGTAGAATCTAAGGAAGAAAGTGCATGTATTATAGGTACCAGCCAGCTCAGGCACGTGCATTGTGTTAAGAATTTTATTAGAATCTAAAGAATAATATTCATGTATTGGACAGTCCAGCCAGACCAGGCATCTGCATTGCATTAAGAATTTTAGTAGAATCTAAAGAAGAATATTCATGTATTGGACAGTCCAGCCAGACCAGACATCTGCATTGTGTTAAGAATTTCTAGAATCTAAAGAAGAATATTCATGTATTGGACAGTCCAGCCAGACCAGGCATCTGCATTGTGTTAAGAATTTTAGTAGAGTTTCAGGAAGAATGTTCATGTATTATAGGTTCCATCCAGTTCGGTTTGCATTATGTTAAGTATTTTAGTAAAATCTAAGGAAGAATGTTCATGTACTATAGATTCCAACGAGATCATCCAAATGCTTTGTGTTAAGAATTTTGGTAGATTCTAAAGGAGAATGTTCACAAAGCCATGGTTGTACATTGTATTAAGAATTTTAGTAGACTCTAGGAAGAATGTTAATGTATCATAGGATTCAGCAAAATCTGGCACATGAATTGTGTTTTAATAGTACCTAAGGAAGAATGTTCATTTATTGTAGGTTGCATCCAGGTCATGGTTTTCCATTATGTTCAGAATTTTCCTAGAAAGCGTGTGAAAGAAAATTAATCTATTTTAGGTTCTAACTGGGTCAGGTGTGTGTAGGCATGTGTATTGTATTATGAATTGAGTAGACTCTAAGGAAGAATGTTCACGTGTTGTGGGTTCTAGCTAGGTCAGGCAGAGAATTATTTTAAGAATTTTAGTAGAATCTAAGAAAGAATGTTCACAAATCTAAGGTTACTGCCAGGTCAGGCATGTGCATTTTGTTAAGAATTTTAGTAGAATCTAAGGAAGAATTAATGTTCATGTATTATAGGTTCCAACCAGGTCAGCCATGTGCATTATGTTTAAAACTGTAGTGCAGTCTAGGAAAGAATTTTCATGCATTAAACATTATAGTTGAGAGAGGCATGTGTATTAAGTTAAGAATTTTTGTAGAATCTAAACAGTGTCCATGTATTGTAGATTACAGCCATGTCAGGCATTAACATTGTGTTAAGAATTTTAATGGAATCGATGGAAGAATTTTCATGTGTTACAAATCCCCACTTGGTTAGGCATTTGGATTTCATTACAATTTTATTAGAATCTGAAAAGAAATGTTCACATATTGTACGTTCCCGCCAGCTAATGCCAGTGCATGCTGTTAAAAATTTGTGCAAAATCTAAGGAAGTACCTTCATTTATTGTAGGTTCCTGACAGGTCGGCCATGTACATTATATTAAGAATGTGTGTAGAATCTATGGAAAAAACGTTCATGTATTTTATACTCCTTTCAAGTCATGCATGTGCATTGTGTTAAGAATTTTAGTAGAATCTAAGAAAGAACATTCAAATATTGCAGGTTCCTGGCAGGTCAAGCATGTGCAATATGTTAAGAATTTTAGTAAAATCTAAGGAAGAATATTTGTGCATTGTAGCTAACAGTTATGTCAGGCATGAGCATTGTTTTAAGAATTTTAGTAAAATCCAAGGAAGAAGGTTCATGTATTATAGGTTCCCGTCTGGTCTGGGATTTGCTTTTTCTTTAAGAAGTGTAATAAATTCTAAGGAATAATGTTCATGTATTATTCATTCATGCCAGGTCAGGCATGTGGATTGTGTTAAGAATTATAACACAATCTAAGGAAGAATGTTCATGTAGTTTTGGTTCCATCCAATTCAGGTATGAGTAGAATCTAAGGAAGGGCATTCATGTCTTATATTTTGCAGCTGGGTCAGACATGTTTATTACATTACGGATTTTAATGTAACTAAGAGAAGAATTTTCATGTATAATAGATTCCAACCTAGTCAGGCATGTGCATTATGTTAAGAATTTTTGTAGAATCCAAATAAGAACACTTGTGTATTATGGGTTCCAGCCAGGTCACCCATGTGCTTTATGTTAAAAATTTTAGTAGAATCTACGGATGAATGTTCATGTATTATAGATACCAGTCAGGTCAGTCATGTGCTTTGTGTTAAGAATTTAGTAGTACCTAAGGAAGAGTATTCATGCATTGTAGGTTCCATTCAAGTCAGGGATTTCCACTACGTTAAGAATTTTAGTAGAATCTTATGAAGAAAATTCATCTATTTTAAGTTCCAGCTGAGTCAGGCATGTGTATAGTGTTAAGAATTTGAGCAGAATCTAAGAAAGACTTTTCATGTATTGTGGGTTGTAGCTGAGTCAGGCAGAGAATTATGCTAAGAATTTTTGTAGAATCTAAGAAAGAATGTTCAGGAATCCAAGGTTCCAGGCAGGTCAGGCATGTGCATTGTGTTAAGAATTTTAGTTTAATCTAAGGAGAATGAATCTTCAGGTATTATAGGTTCTAGCCAGGTCAGCCATGTGGATTGTGTTAAGTATTTTAGAAGAATCTAAGGAAGAATGTTCACGAACTGTATGTTCCACCTGGGTCAGACATATGCATTATGTTAGGAATTTTAGTGTAATCTAAGGAAGAATTTTCAAGTATTATAGATTCTGACAAGGTAGGAATTTTAATGTAATCCAAGGAGAAATTTTCAAGTATTATAGATTCTGACCAGGTAGGAATTTTAGTGTAATCCAAGGAAGAATTTTCAAGTATTATAGATTCTGACCAGGTCATGCATGTGCATTACATTAAAACATTTTGTAGAATCTAATTAAGAATGTTCATGTGTTATAGGTTCCAGCCTGGAGAGCCATGCTCATGTGTCTTAAGAATTTTAGTAGAATATAAAGAAAAATGTTCATGTGTTGTAGGGTCCAGCCAGGTCAGTCATGTGCTTTGTGTTAAGAAGTTTGGTATAGACAAAAGAAGAAGGTTCAGGTATTTTAAGTCCCTGCCATGTCAGGTATGTGCATTGTGTTATTAATATTAGTAGACTATAAGGACAAATGTTCATGTATTCTAGGATATGGCCAGGTCAGGCTTGTGCATTGTGTTAAAAATGTAATAGAATATAAAGAATAATATTTATGTATTATAGATTCCAGTCAGGTCAGGCATGTGCTTTGTGTTAAGAATTTGAGTCGAATCTAAGGAAGAAAGTTCATGGATTAATGGTACCAGCCAGATCAGGCATGTGCATTGTGCTAAGAATTCTGATAGAATGAAAAAAAAGAATCTTCATGTATTATAGAATCCAGCTACATTGAGAATGTGCACTGTGGGAAGAAGACCATGTATCATAGACTCCAGCCAGGTCAGCGGTGTGCACTGTGTTTATAGTTTTAGTAGAATATTTGGAAGAATTTTCATATAGTGTAGGCTCCAGCCAGGTCAGGCATATTTACTGTGTTAATAAATTTAATCAAATCTAATTCAGATGTTTCATGTATTATGGATTCCAGCTTGGTCAAACATGTACATTAAGTTAAGAATCGTAAAATCTAAAGAAGAATGTTCATGTATTGTAGATTCCAGCTGGGTCAGCCATTTGCATTATGTTAAGAAATGTGTTAGAATCAAAATAAGAATGTTCATGTTTACAGGTTCCAGCCAGGTCAGGCATTGCTTTATGTTAAGAATTTCAGTAGAATCTAAGGAAGAAAGTGCATGTATTATAGGTACCAGCCAGCTCAGGCACGTGCATTGTGTTAAGAATTTTATTAGAATCTAAAGAATAATATTCATGTATTGGACAGTCCAGCCAGACCAGGCATCTGCATTGCATTAAGAATTTTAGTAGAATCTAAAGAAGAATATTCATGTATTGGACAGTCCAGCCAGACCAGACATCTGCATTGTGTTAAGAATTTCTAGAATCTAAAGAAGAATATTCATGTATTGGACAGTCCAGCCAGACCAGGCATCTGCATTGTGTTAAGAATTTTAGTAGAGTTTCAGGAAGAATGTTCATGTATTATAGGTTCCATCCAGTTCGGGTTTTGCATTATGTTAAGTATTTTAGTAAAATCTAAGGAAGAATGTTCATGTACTATAGATTCCAACGAGATCATCCAAATGCTTTGTGTTAAGAATTTTGGTAGATTCTAAAGGAGAATGTTCACAAAGCCATGGTTGTACATTGTATTAAGAATTTTAGTAGACTCTAGGGAAGAATGTTAATGTATCATAGGATTCAGCAAAATCTGGCACATGAATTGTGTTTTAATAGTACCTAAGGAAGAATGTTCATTTATTGTAGGTTGCATCCAGGTCATGGTTTTCCATTATGTTCAGAATTTTCCTAGAAACGTGTGAAAGAAAATTAATCTATTTTAGGTTCTAACTGGGTCAGGTGTGTGTAGGCATGTGTATTGTATTATGAATTGAGTAGACTCTAAGGAAGAATGTTCACGTGTTGTGGGTTCTAGCTAGGTCAGGCAGAGAATTATTTTAAGAATTTTAGTAGAATCTAAGAAAGAATGTTCACAAATCTAAGGTTACTGCCAGGTCAGGCATGTGCATTTTGTTAAGAATTTTAGTAGAATCTAAGGAAGAATTAATGTTCATGTATTATAGGTTCCAACCAGGTCAGCCATGTGCATTATGTTTAAAACTGTAGTGCAGTCTAGGAAAGAATTTTCATGCATTAAACATTATAGTTGAGAGAGGCATGTGTATTAAGTTAAGAATTTTTGTAGAATCTAAACAGTGTCCATGTATTGTAGATTACAGCCATGTCAGGCATTAACATTGTGTTAAGAATTTTAATGGAATCGATGGAAGAATTTTCATGTGTTACAAATCCCCACTTGGTTAGGCATTTGGATTTCATTACTTAATTTTATTAGAATCTGAAAAGAAATGTTCACATATTATGCGTTCCGCCAGCTAATGCCAGTGCATGCTGTTAAAAATTTGTGCAAAATCTAAGGAAGTACCTTCATTTATTGTAGGTTCCTGACAGGTCGGCCATGTACATTATATTAAGAATGTGTGTAGAATCTATGGAAAAAACGTTCATGTATTTTATACTCCTTTCAAGTCATGCATGTGCATTGTGTTAAGAATTTTAGTAGAATCTAAGAAAGAACATTCAAATATTGCAGGTTCCTGGCAGGTCAAGCATGTGCAATATGTTAAGAATTTTAGTAAAATCTAAGGAAGAATATTTGTGCATTGTAGCTAACAGTTATGTCAGGCATGAGCATTGTTTTAAGAATTTTAGTAAAATCCAAGGAAGAAGGTTCATGTATTATAGATTCCCCGTCTGGTCTGGGATTTGCTTTTTCTTTAAGAAGTGTAGTAAATTCTAAGGAATAATGTTCATGTATTATTCATTCATGCCAGGTCAGGCATGTGGATTGTGTTAAGAATTATAACACAATCTAAGGAAGAATGTTCATGTAGTTTTGGTTCCATCCAATTCAGGTATGAGTAGAATCTAAGGAAGGGCATTCATGTCTTATATTTTGCAGCTGGGTCAGACATGTTTATTACATTACGGATTTTAATGTAACTAAGAGAAGAATTTTCATGTATAATAGATTCCAACCTAGTCAGGCATGTGCATTATGTTAAGAATTTTTGTAGAATCCAAATAAGAACACTTGTGTATTATGGGTTCCAGCCAGGTCACCCATGTGCTTTATGTTAAAAATTTTAGTAGAATCTACGGATGAATGTTCATGTATTATAGATACCAGTCAGGTCAGTTATGTGCTTTGTGTTAAGAATTTAGTAGTACCTAAGGAAGAGTATTCATGCATTGTAGGTTCCATTCAAGTCAGGGATTTCCACGTTAAGAATTTTAGTAGAATCTTATGAAGAAAATTCATCTATTTTAAGTTCCAGCTGAGTCAGGCATGTGTATAGTGTTAAGAATTTGAGCAGAATCTAAGAAAGACTTTTCATGTATTGTGGGTTGTAGCTGAGTCAGGCAGAGAATTATGCTAAGAATTTTTGTAGAATCTAAGAAAGAATGTTCAGGAATCCAAGGTTCCAGGCAGGTCAGGCATGTGCATTGTGTTAAGAATTTTAGTTTAATCTAAGGGAGAATGAATCTTCAGGTATTATAGGTTCTAGCCAGGTCAGCCATGTGGATTGTGTTAAGTATTTTAGAAGAATCTAAGGAAGAATGTTCACGAACTGTATGTTCCACCTGGGTCAGACATATGCATTATGTTAGGAATTTTAGTGTAATCTAAGGAAGAATTTTCAAGTATTATAGATTCTGACAAGGTAGGAATTTTAATGTAATCCAAGGAGAAATTTTCAAGTATTATAGATTCTGACCAGGTAGGAATTTTAGTGTAATCCAAGGAAGAATTTTCAAGTATTATAGATTCTGACCAGGTCATGCATGTGCATTACATTAAAACATTTTGTAGAATCTAATTAAGAATGTTCATGTGTTATAGGTTCCAGCCTGGAGAGCCATGCTCATGTGTCTTAAGAATTTTAGTAGAATATAAAGAAAAATGTTCATGTGTTGTAGGGTCCAGCCAGGTCAGTCATGTGCTTTGTGTTAAGAAGTTTGGTATAGACAAAAGAAGAAGGTTCAGGTATTTTAAGTCCCTGCCATGTCAGGTATGTGCATTGTGTTATTAATATTAGTAGACTATAAGGACAAATGTTCATGTATTCTAGGATATGGCCAGGTCAGGCTTGTGCATTGTGTTAAAAATGTAATAGAATATAAAGAATAATATTTATGTATTATAGATTCCAGTCAGGTCAGGCATGTGCTTTGTGTTAAGAATTTGAGTCGAATCTAAGGAAGAAAGTTCATGTATTAATGGTACCAGCCAGATCAGGCATGTGCATTGTGCTAAGAATTCTGATAGAATGAAAAAAAAGAATCTTCATGTATTATAGAATCCAGCTACATTGAGAATGTGCACTGTGGGAAGAAGACCATGTGTCATAGACTCCAGCCAGGTCAGCGGTGTGCACTGTGTTTATAGTTTTAGTAGAATATTTGGAAGAATTTTCATATAGTGTAGGCTCCAGCCAGGTCAGGCATATTTACTGTGTTAATAAATTTAATCAAATCTAATTCAGATGTTTCATGTATTATGGATTCCAGCTTGGTCAAACATGTACATTAAGTTAAGAATCGTAAAATCTAAAGAAGAATGTTCATGTATTGTAGATTCCAGCTGGGTCAGCCATTTGCATTATGTTAAGAAATGTGTTAGAATCAAAATAAGAATGTTCATGTTTACAGGTTCCAGCCAGGTCAGGCATTGCTTTATGTTAAGAATTTCAGTAGAATCTAAGGAAGAAAGTGCATGTATTATAGGTACCAGCCAGCTCAGGCACGTGCATTGCGCTAAGAATTCTAATAGAATCTAAAGAATAATATTCATGTATTGGACAGTCCAGCCAGACCAGGCATCTGCATTGCATTAAGAATTTTAGTAGAATCTAAAGAAGAATATTCATGTATTGGACAGTCCAGCCAGACCAGACATCTGCATTGTGTTAAGAATTTCTAGAATCTAAAGAAGAATATTCATGTATTGGACAGTCCAGCCAGACCAGGCATCTGCATTGTGTTAAGAATTTTAGTAGAGTTTCAGGAAGAATGTTCATGTATTATAGGTTCCATCCAGTTCGGGTTTTTGCATTATGTTAAGTATTTTAGTAAAATCTAAGGAAGAATGTTCATGTACTATAGATTCCAACGAGATCATCCAAATGCTTTGTGTTAAGAATTTTGGTAGATTCTAAAGAATATTCACAAGGCCATGGTTGTACATTGTATTAAGAATTTTAGTAGACTCTAGGGAAGAATGTTAATGTATCATAGGATTCAGCAAAATCTGGCACATGAATTGTGTTTTAATAGTACCTAAGGAAGAATGTTCATTTATTGTAGGTTGCATCCAGGTCATGGTTTTCCATTATGTTCAGAATTTTCCTAGAAACGTGTGAAAGAAAATTAATCTATTTTAGGTTCTAACTGGGTCAGGTGTGTGTAGGCATGTGTATTGTATTATGAATTGAGTAGACTCTAAGGAAGAATGTTCATGTGTTGTGGGTTCTAGCTAGGTCAGGCAGAGAATTATTTTAAGAATTTTAGTAGAATCTAAGAAAGAATGTTCACAAATCTAAGGTTACTGCCAGGTCAGGCATGTGCATTTTGTTAAGAATTTTAGTAGAATCTAAGGAAGAATTAATGTTCATGTATTATAGGTTCCAACCAGGTCAGCCATGTGCATTATGTTTAAAACTGTAGTGTAGTCTAGGAAAGAATTTTCATGCATTAAACATTCCAGTTGAGAGAGGCATGTGTATTAAGTTAAGAATTTTTGTAGAATCTAAACAGTGTCCATGTATTGTAGATTACAGCCATGTCAGGCATTAACATTGTGTTAAGAATTTTAATGGAATCGATGGAAGAATTTTCATGTGTTACAAATCCCCACTTGGTTAGGCATTTGGATTTCATTACGAATTTTATTAGAATCTGAAAAGAAATGTTCACATATTGTACGTTCCCGCCAGCTAATGCCAGTGCATGCTGTTAAAAATTTGTGCAAAATCTAAGGAAGTACCTTCATTTATTGTAGGTTCCTGACAGGTCGGCCATGTACATTATATTAAGAATGTGTGTAGAATCTATGGAAAAAACGTTCATGTATTTTATACTCCTTTCAAGTCATGCATGTGCATTGTGTTAAGAATTTTAGTAGAATCTAAGAAAGAACATTCAAATATTGCAGGTTCCTGGCAGGTCAAGCATGTGCAATATGTTAAGAATTTTAGTAAAATCTAAGGAAGAATATTTGTGCATTGTAGCTAACAGTTATGTCAGGCATGAGCATTGTTTTAAGAATTTTGGTAGAATCCAAGGAAGAAGGTTCATGCATTATAGGTTCCCGTCTGGTCTGGGATTTGATTTTTCTTTAAGAAGTGTAGTAAAATCTAAGGAATAATGTTCATGTATTATTCATTCATGCCAGGTCAGGCATGTGGATTGTGTTAAGAATTATAACACAATCTAAGGAAGAATGTTCATGTAGTTTTGGTTCCATCCAATTCAGGTATGAGTAGAATCTAAGGAAGGACATTCATGTCTAATATTTTGCAGCTGGATCAGACATGTTTATTACATTACGGATTTTAATGTAACTAAGAGAAGAATTTCCATGTATAATAGATTCCAACCTAGTCAGGCATGTGCATTATGTTAAGAATTTTTGTACAATCCAAATAAGAACACTTGTGTATTATGGGTTCCAGCCAGGTCACCCATGTGCTTTATGTTAAAAATTTTAGTAGAATCTACGGATGAATGTTCATGTATTATAGATACCAGTCAGGTCAGTTATGTGCTTTGTGTTAAGAATTTAGTAGTACCTAAGGAAGAGTATTCATGCATTGTAGGTTCCATTCAAGTCAGGGATTTCCACTCGTTAAGAATTTTAGTAGAATCTTATGAAGAAAATTCATCTATTTTAAGTTCCAGCTGAGTCAGGCATGTGTATAGTGTTAAGAATTTGAGCAGAATCTAAGAAAGACTTTTCATGTATTGTGGGTTGTAGCTGAGTCAGGCAGAGAATTATGCTAAGAATTTTTGTAGAATCTAAGAAAGAATGTTCAGGAATCCAAGGTTCCAGGCAGGTCAGGCATGTGCATTGTGTTAAGAATTTTAGTTTAATCTAAGGGAGAATGAATCTTCAGGTATTATAGGTTCTAGCCAGGTCAGCCATGTGGATTGTGTTAAGTATTTTAGAAGAATCTAAGGAAGAATGTTCACGAACTGTATGTTCCACCTGGGTCAGACATATGCATTATGTTAGGAATTTTAGTGTAATCTAAGGAAGAATTTTCAAGTATTATAGATTCTGACAAGGTAGGAATTTTAATGTAATCCAAGGAGAAATTTTCAAGTATTATAGATTCTGACCAGGTAGGAATTTTAGTGTAATCCAAGGAAGAATTTTCAAGTATTATAGATTCTGACCAGGTCATGCATGTGCATTACATTAAAACATTTTGTAGAATCTAATTAAGAATGTTCATGTGTTATAGGTTCCAGCCTGGAGAGCCATGCTCATGTGTCTTAAGAATTTTAGTAGAATATAAAGAAAAATGTTCATGTGTTGTAGGGTCCAGCCAGGTCAGTCATGTGCTTTGTGTTAAGAAGTTTGGTATAGACAAAAGAAGAAGGTTCAGGTATTTTAAGTCCCTGCCATGTCAGGTATGTGCATTGTGTTATTAATATTAGTAGACTATAAGGACAAATGTTCATGTATTCTAGGATATGGCCAGGTCAGGCTTGTGCATTGTGTTAAAAATGTAATAGAATATAAAGAATAATATTTATGTATTATAGATTCCAGTCAGGTCAGGCATGTGCTTTGTGTTAAGAATTTGAGTCGAATCTAAGGAAGAAAGTTCATGTATTAATGGTACCAGCCAGATCAGGCATGTGCATTGTGCTAAGAATTCTGATAGAATGAAAAAAAAGAATCTTCATGTATTATAGAATCCAGCTACATTGAGAATGTGCACTGTGGGAAGAAGACCATGTGTCATAGACTCCAGCCAGGTCAGCGGTGTGCACTGTTTATAGTTTTAGTAGAATATTTGGAAGAATTTTCATATAGTGTAGGCTCCAGCCAGGTCAGGCATATTTACTGTGTTAATAAATTTAATCAAATCTAATTCAGATGTTTCATGTATTATGGATTCCAGCTTGGTCAAACATGTACATTAAGTTAAGAATCGTAAAATCTAAAGAAGAATGTTCATGTATTGTAGATTCCAGCTGGGTCAGCCATTTGCATTATGTTAAGAAATGTGTTAGAATCAAAATAAGAATGTTCATGTTTACAGGTTCCAGCCAGGTCAGGCATTGCTTTATGTTAAAATTTCAGTAGAATCTAAGGAAGAAAGTGCATGTATTATAGGTACCAGCCAGCTCAGGCACGTGCATTGTGTTAAGAATTTTATTAGAATCTAAAGAATAATATTCATGTATTGGACAGTCCAGCCAGACCAGGCATCTGCATTGCATTAAGAATTTTAGTAGAATCTAAAGAAGAATATTCATGTATTGGACAGTCCAGCCAGACCAGACATCTGCATTGTGTTAAGAATTTCTAGAATCTAAAGAAGAATATTCATGTATTGGACAGTCCAGCCAGACCAGGCATCTGCATTGTGTTAAGAATTTTAGTAGAGTTTCAGGAAGAATGTTCATGTATTATAGGTTCCATCCAGTTCGGGTTTTTGCATTATGTTAAGTATTTTAGTAAAATCTAAGGAAGAATGTTCATGTACTATAGATTCCAACGAGATCATCCAAATGCTTTGTGTTAAGAATTTTGGTAGATTCTAAAGGAGAATGTTCACAAGGCCATGGTTGTACATTGTATTAAGAATTTTAGTAGACTCTAGGGAAGAATGTTAATGTATCATAGGATTCAGCAAAATCTGGCACATGAATTGTGTTTTAATAGTACCTAAGGAAGAATGTTCATTTATTGTAGGTTGCATCCAGGTCATGGTTTTCCATTATGTTCAGAATTTTCCTAGAAACGTGTGAAAGAAAATTAATCTATTTTAGGTTCTAACTGGGTCAGGTGTGTGTAGGCATGTGTATTGTATTATGAATTGAGTAGACTCTAAGGAAGAATGTTCATGTGTTGTGGGTTCTAGCTAGGTCAGGCAGAGAATTATTTTAAGAATTTTAGTAGAATCTAAGAAAGAATGTTCACAAATCTAAGGTTACTGCCAGGTCAGGCATGTGCATTTTGTTAAGAATTTTAGTAGAATCTAAGGAAGAATTAATGTTCATGTATTATAGGTTCCAACCAGGTCAGCCATGTGCATTATGTTTAAAACTGTAGTGCAGTCTAGGAAAGAATTTTCATGCATTAAACATTATAGTTGAGAGAGGCATGTGTATTAAGTTAAGAATTTTTGTAGAATCTAAACAGTGTCCATGTATTGTAGATTACAGCCATGTCAGGCATTAACATTGTGTTAAGAATTTTAATGGAATCGATGGAAGAATTTTCATGTGTTACAAATCCCCACTTGGTTAGGCATTTGGATTTCATTACGAATTTTATTAGAATCTGAAAAGAAATGTTCACATATTGTACGTTCCCGCCAGCTAATGCCAGTGCATGCTGTTAAAAATTTGTGCAAAATCTAAGGAAGTACCTTCATTTATTGTAGGTTCCTGACAGGTCGGCCATGTACATTATATTAAGAATGTGTGTAGAATCTATGGAAAAAACGTTCATGTATTTTATACTCCTTTCAAGTCATGCATGTGCATTGTGTTAAGAATTTTAGTAGAATCTAAGAAAGAACATTCAAATATTGCAGGTTCCTGGCAGGTCAAGCATGTGCAATATGTTAAGAATTTTAGTAAAATCTAAGGAAGAATATTTGTGCATTGTAGCTAACAGTTATGTCAGGCATGAGCATTGTTTTAAGAATTTTAGTAAAATCCAAGGAAGAAGGTTCATGTATTATAGGTTCCCGTCTGGTCTGGGATTTGCTTTTTCTTTAAGAAGTGTAGTAAATTCTAAGGAATAATGTTCATGTATTATTCATTCATGCCAGGTCAGGCATGTGGATTGTGTTAAGAATTCTAACACAATCTAAGGAAGAATGTTCATGTAGTTTTGGTTCCATCCAATTCAGGTATGAGTAGAATCTAAGGAAGGGCATTCATGTCTTATATTTTGCAGCTGGGTCAGACATGTTTATTACATTACGGATTTTAATGTAACTAAGAGAAGAATTTTCATGTATAATAGATTCCAACCTAGTCAGGCATGTGCATTATGTTAAGAATTTTTGTAGAATCCAAATAAGAACACTTGTGTATTATGGGTTCCAGCCAGGTCACCCATGTGCTTTGTTAAAAATTTTAGTAGAATCTACGGATGAATGTTCATGTATTATAGATACCAGTCAGGTCAGTTATGTGCTTTGTGTTAAGAATTTAGTAGTACCTAAGGAAGAGTATTCATGCATTGTAGGTTCCATTCAAGTCAGGGATTTCCACTACGTTAAGAATTTTAGTAGAATCTTATGAAGAAAATTCATCTATTTTAAGTTCCAGCTGAGTCAGGCATGTGTATAGTGTTAAGAATTTGAGCAGAATCTAAGAAAGACTTTTCATGTATTGTGGGTTGTAGCTGAGTCAGGCAGAGAATTATGCTAAGAATTTTTGTAGAATCTAAGAAAGAATGTTCAGGAATCCAAGGTTCCAGGCAGGTCAGGCATGTGCATTGTGTTAAGAATTTTAGTTTAATCTAAGGGAGAATGAATCTTCAGGTATTATAGGTTCTAGCCAGGTCAGCCATGTGGATTGTGTTAAGTATTTTAGAAGAATCTAAGGAAGAATGTTCACGAACTGTATGTTCCACCTGGGTCAGACATATGCATTATGTTAGGAATTTTAGTGTAATCTAAGGAAGAATTTTCAAGTATTATAGATTCTGACAAGGTAGGAATTTTAATGTAATCCAAGGAGAAATTTTCAAGTATTATAGATTCTGACCAGGTAGGAATTTTAGTGTAATCCAAGGAAGAATTTTCAAGTATTATAGATTCTGACCAGGTCATGCATGTGCATTACATTAAAACATTTTGTAGAATCTAATTAAGAATGTTCATGTGTTATAGGTTCCAGCCTGGAGAGCCATGCTCATGTGTCTTAAGAATTTTAGTAGAATATAAAGAAAAATGTTCATGTGTTGTAGGGTCCAGCCAGGTCAGTCATGTGCTTTGTGTTAAGAAGTTTGGTATAGACAAAGAAGAAGGTTCAGGTATTTTAAGTCCCTGCCATGTCAGGTATGTGCATTGTGTTATTAATATTAGTAGACTATAAGGACAAATGTTCATGTATTCTAGGATATGGCCAGGTCAGGCTTGTGCATTGTGTTAAAAATGTAATAGAATATAAAGAATAATATTTATGTATTATAGATTCCAGTCAGGTCAGGCATGTGCTTTGTGTTAAGAATTTGAGTCGAATCTAAGGAAGAAAGTTCATGTATTAATGGTACCAGCCAGATCAGGCATGTGCATTGTGCTAAGAATTCTGATAGAATGAAAAAAAAGAATCTTCATGTATTATAGAATCCAGCTACATTGAGAATGTGCACTGTGGGAAGAAGACCATGTATCATAGACTCCAGCCAGGTCAGCGGTGTGCACTGTGTTTATAGTTTTAGTAGAATATTTGGAAGAATTTTCATATAGTGTAGGCTCCAGCCAGGTCAGGCATATTTACTGTGTTAATAAATTTAATCAAATCTAATTCAGATGTTTCATGTATTATGGATTCCAGCTTGTCTAACATGTACATTAAGTTAAGAATCGTAAAATCTAAAGAAGAATGTTCATGTATTGTAGATTCCAGCTGGGTCAGCCATTTGCATTATGTTAAGAAATTTGTTAGAATCAAAATAAGAATGTTCATGTTTACAGGTTCCAGCCAGGTCAGGCATTGCTTTATGTTAAGAATTTCAGTAGAATCTAAGGAAGAAAGTGCATGTATTATAGGTACCAGCCAGCTCAGGCACGTGCATTGTGTTAAGAATTTTATTAGAATCTAAAGAATAATATTCATGTATTGGACAGTCCAGCCAGACCAGGCATCTGCATTGCATTAAGAATTTTAGTAGAATCTAAAGAAGAATATTCATGTATTGGACAGTCCAGCCAGACCAGACATCTGCATTGTGTTAAGAATTTCTAGAATCTAAAGAAGAATATTCATGTATTGGACAGTCCAGCCAGACCAGGCATCTGCATTGTGTTAAGAATTTTAGTAGAGTTTCAGGAAGAATGTTCATGTATTATAGGTTCCATCCAGTTCGGGTTTTGCATTATGTTAAGTATTTTAGTAAAATCTAAGGAAGAATGTTCATGTACTATAGATTCCAACGAGATCATCCAAATGCTTTGTGTTAAGAATTTTGGTAGATTCTAAAGGAGAATATTCACAAGGCCATGGTTGTACATTGTATTAAGAATTTTAGTAGACTCTAGGGAAGAATGTTAATGTATCATAGGATTCAGCAAAATCTGGCACATGAATTGTGTTTTAATAGTACCTAAGGAAGAATGTTCATTTATTGTAGGTTGCATCCAGGTCATGGTTTTCCATTATGTTCAGAATTTTCCTAGAAACGTGTGAAAGAAAATTAATCTATTTTAGGTTCTAACTGGGTCAGGTGTGTGTAGGCATGTGTATTGTATTATGAATTGAGTAGACTCTAAGGAAGAATGTTCATGTGTTGTGGGTTCTAGCTAGGTCAGGCAGAGAATTATTTTAAGAATTTTAGTAGAATCTAAGAAAGAATGTTCACAAATCTAAGGTTACTGCCAGGTCAGGCATGTGCATTTTGTTAAGAATTTTAGTAGAATCTAAGGAAGAATTAATGTTCATGTATTATAGGTTCCAACCAGGTCAGCCATGTGCATTATGTTTAAAACTGTAGTGTAGTCTAGGAAAGAATTTTCATGCATTAAACATTCCAGTTGAGAGAGGCATGTGTATTAAGTTTTTGTAGAATCTAAACAATGTCCATGTATTGTAGATTACAGCCATGTCAGGCATTAACATTGTGTTAAGAATTTTAATGGAATCGATGGAAGAATTTTCATGTGTTACAAATCCCCACTTGGTTAGGCATTTGGATTTCATTACGAATTTTATTAGAATCTGAAAAGAAATGTTCACATATTGTACGTTCCCGCCAGCTAATGCCAGTGCATGCTGTTAAAAATTTGTGCAAAATCTAAGGAAGTACCTTCATTTATTGTAGGTTCCTGACAGGTCGGCCATGTACATTATATTAAGAATGTGTGTAGAATCTATGGAAAAAACGTTCATGTATTTTATACTCCTTTCAAGTCATGCATGTGCATTGTGTTAAGAATTTTAGTAGAATCTAAGAAAGAACATTCAAATATTGCAGGTTCCTGGCAGGTCAAGCATGTGCAATATGTTAAGAATTTTAGTAAAATCTAAGGAAGAATATTTGTGCATTGTAGCTAACAGTTATGTCAGGCATGAGCATTGTTTTAAGAATTTTAGTAAAATCCAAGGAAGAAGGTTCATGTATTATAGGTTCCCGTCTGGTCTAGGATTTGCTTTTTCTTTAAGAAGTGTAGTAAATTCTAAGGAATAATGTTCATGTATTATTCATTCATGCCAGGTCAGGCATGTGGATTGTGTTAAGAATTATAACACAATCTAAGGAAGAATGTTCATGTAGTTTTGGTTCCATCCAATTCAGGTATGAGTAGAATCTAAGGAAGGGCATTCATGTCTTATATTTTGCAGCTGGGTCAGACATGTTTATTACATTACGGATTTTAATGTAACTAAGAGAAGAATTTTCATGTATAATAGATTCCAACCTAGTCAGGCATGTGCATTATGTTAAGAATTTTTGTAGAATCCAAATAAGAACACTTGTGTATTATGGGTTCCAGCTAGGTCACCCATGTGCTTTATGTTAAAAATTTTAGTAGAATCTACGGATGAATGTTCATGTATTATAGATACCAGTCAGGTCAGTCATGTGCTTTGTGTTAAGAATTTAGTAGTACCTAAGGAAGAGTATTCATGCATTGTAGGTTCCATTCAAGTCAGGGATTTCCACTACGTTAAGAATTTTAGTAGAATCTTATGAAGAAAATTCATCTATTTTAAGTTCCAGCTGAGTCAGGCATGTGTATAGTGTTAAGAATTTGAGCAGAATCTAAGAAAGACTTTTCATGTATTGTGGGTTGTAGCTGAGTCAGGCAGAGAATTATGCTAAGAATTTTTGTAGAATCTAAGAAAGAATGTTCAGGAATCCAAGGTTCCAGGCAGGTCAGGCATGTGCATTGTGTTAAGAATTTTAGTTTAATCTAAGGGAGAATGAATCTTCAGGTATTATAGGTTCTAGCCAGGTCAGCCATGTGGATTGTGTTAAGTATTTTAGAAGAATCTAAGGAAGAATGTTCACGAACTGTATGTTCCACCTGGGTCAGACATATGCATTATGTTAGGAATTTTAGTGTAATCTAAGGAAGAATTTTCAAGTATTATAGATTCTGACAAGGTAGGAATTTTAATGTAATCCAAGGAGAAATTTTCAAGTATTATAGATTCTGACCAGGTAGGAATTTTAGTGTAATCCAAGGAAGAATTTTCAAGTATTATAGATTCTGACCAGGTCATGCATGTGCATTACATTAAAACATTTTGTAGAATCTAATTAAGAATGTTCATGTGTTATAGGTTCCAGCCTGGAGAGCCATGCTCATGTGTCTTAAGAATTTTAGTAGAATATAAAGAAAAATGTTCATGTGTTGTAGGGTCCAGCCAGGTCAGTCATGTGCTTTGTGTTAAGAAGTTTGGTATAGACAAAAGAAGAAGGTTCAGGTATTTTAAGTCCCTGCCATGTCAGGTATGTGCATTGTGTTATTAATATTAGTAGACTATAAGGACAAATGTTCATGTATTCTAGGATATGGCCAGGTCAGGCTTGTGCATTGTGTTAAAAAATGTAATAGAATATAAAGAATAATATTTATCTATTATAGATTCCAGTCAGGTCAGGCATGTGCTTTGTGTTAAGAATTTGAGTCAAATCTAAGGAAGAAAGTTCATGTATTAATGGTACCAGCCAGATCAGGCATGTGCATTGTGCTAAGAATTCTGATAGAATGAAAAAAAAGAATCTTCATGTATTATAGAATCCAGCTACATTGGGAATGTGCACTGTGGGAAGAAGACCATGTATCATAGACTCCAGCCAGGTCAGCGGTGTGCACTGTGTTTATAGTTTTAGTAGAATATTTGGAAGAATTTTCATATAGTGTAGGCTCCAGCCAGGTCAGGCATATTTACTGTGTTAATAAATTTAATCAAATCTAATTCAGATGTTTCATGTATTATGGATTCCAGCTTGGTCAAACATGTACATTAAGTTAAGAATCGTAAAATCTAAAGAAGAATGTTCATGTATTGTAGATTCCAGCTGGGTCAGCCATTTGCATTATGTTAAGAAATGTGTTAGAATCAAAATAAGAATGTTCATCTTTACAGGTTCCAGTCAGGTCAGGCATTGCTTTGTGTTAAGAATTTCAGTAGAATCTAAGGAAGAAAGTGCATGCATTATAGGTACCAGCCAGCTCAGGCACGTGCATTGCGCTAAGAATTCTAATAGAATCTAAGGAAGAATGTTCTTGTATTGTATGTTCCATCCAAATTAAGCAATTGTATTACATTAAGAATTTAAGTTGAATCTAAAGAAAAACTATTCATGTATTGTTAGGTAAAACTAAGTCAGGCATGTGCATTACATTAAGAATTTTAGTGGAATCTAAGGAAGAATGTTCAATTATTATAGGTTCCATCCAGGTCATCCATGTGCTTTGTATTAAGAATTTTGGTAGATTCTAAGGGAGAATGTTCATGACATTAGGCTTTTGCATTGTATTAAGAATTTTAGTAGAATCTAAAGAAGACTGTTAATGTATTGTAGGATCCATTGAGGCCTGGCATGTGCATTGTGTTAACAATTTTATTAGTACCTAAGGAAGAGTGTTCATGCATTGCTGGTTCCATCCAAGTCAGGGATTTCTACTATGTTATGAATTTTACTAGAATCTTATGAAGACAATTAATCTATTTTAAGTTCCAGCTGGGTTGGGCATGTGTACTGTGTTAAGAATTTGAGTAGAAAAGACTTTTCATGTATTGTGGGTTCTAGCTGGGTCAGGCAGAGCATTATGTTAAGAATTTTTGTAGAACCTAAGAAAACAATTTCAGGAATTCAATGTTCCAGGCAGGTCAGACATGTGCATTGTGTTAAGAATTTTACTTTAATCTAAGGGAGAATGAATCTTTATGTAGGTTCCAGCCAGTTCAGCTGTGTGCAGTATGATAAGAATTTTAGTGTAGTAGAGGGAATAATTTTAATGTATTATAGTTTCTAACTGAATGAGGCATGTGCAGTATGTTAATATTTAGAAGCTAAAGAACATGCATATATTGTAGATTATAGCCATGTCAGGCATGTGCATTGTGTTAAAAATTTTCATGGACTCTGTTGAAGAATGTTCATGTATTACAAGTACAAGCCAGGTCAGACATTTGCATTTCATTAAGAATGTTAGTAGAATCTAAAAGAATTTGAGTAGAATCTATGGAAGAATTGTCATGTATTGTATGCTCCTTTCATGTCAGGCATGTGCATTGTGTTAACAATTTTAATACAATCTAAGAAAGAACATTCAAATGTTGCATTTTCCAGGCAGATCAGGCATGTGCATTGTGTTAAGAATTTTAGTGGTATCTAAGGAAGAATATTCATGACTTGCATGTTCAGCCTAGGTCAGGCATAACGCATTATGTTAAGAATTTTAGTAGAATCTAAGGTAGTATATTTGTGTATTGTAACAGTCATGTCAGGCAGGGTGACCACGGTGGTGCAGCGGTTAGCGTTGCCTCACAGCAAGAGGTTCTCCGGTTTGATCCTTGGCTGGGGTACCTTCTGTGCGGAGTCTGCATATCCTCCCTGTGGTCGCATGGGTTTCCTCCGGGTGCTCTGCTTTCCTCCCACATCCCAAAGACATGCTGTAGTTGGATTGGACACTCTAAATTGGCCCTAGGTGTGAGTGTGTGCATGTGTGTGCCTTCTGTGGAAGGTTAGGCACCAGGCTGGCAACTCGACACTGTAAAACTCCACTGCCAGTCATGAGCAGACAGATGATCTGCTGTGGTGACCTCTAACCGGGAAAAGCTGAAAGAAGAAGAAGAACAGTCATGTCAGGCATGACCATTGTTTTAAGAATTTTAGTAGAATCCAAGGAAGAAGGTTCATGTATTGTAGGTTCTCACCTGGTCTGGGATTTGCTTTTTCTTTAAGAAGTGTAATACAATCTAAGGAAGAACGTTGATGTGTTTTAGATTCTTGCCAGTTCAAACATGGGCATTGTGTTAAGAATTTTAATGGAATCCAAGGAATAATGTTCATGTAGTTTTGGTGCCACCCAGTTCAGGGACGAGTAGAATCTAAGAGAGAGTGTATTGTAGTTTGCAGCTGGGTCAGGCATGTGTATTATGTTAAGAATTTTAATGTAATTAAGAGGAAACATGTTCATGTTTAATACATTCCAGCCTGCTCAGGCCTGTGCATTATGTTAAGAATGTTTGTAGCATCCAAGGAAGAATATATATGTATTATTGGTTCCAGACAGGTTAGCCATGCACTTTCTGTTAAGAATTTTAGTGGAATCTAAGGACAAATGTTCATGAATTATATGTTTTACCTGAGTCAGGCCATGTGCATTACATTAAGAAATTTTATATAATCCAAGGAATAGTGTTGGAGCCAGGCCAGCCATGCTGTATGGTAAGAATTTCAGTAGAGTCAAAGGAAGAATGTTCCTGTATTGTACGTTCCAGCCAGATCAGGTATTTTGTTAAGAACATTAGTAGAATTTAAGGAAGAATGTTCATGTTTTAATGGTTGTTGCAAGGTTAGGCTTATTATGTTAAGAATTTTATTAGAATCTAAAGAGGCCAGGTCAATTTTGTGCACTGTGTTTATAATTTTAGTGGAATGTTATTTTATTATACATTCTTGTTGAGTCAGGTGTGTGCTTTGTGTTAAGAATTTGAGTTGAATCTGAAGAAGAATACTCAAGTATTATGGGTTTCAGCTGGGTTAGACATGTGAATTATGTTACGAAATTTAGAACTATCTAGAAAAAAAAAATGTTCACATATTTTAGGTTCCAGCTGGATCAATTATATGCACTGTGTTAAGAATTTTAGAAAAATCCTAGGAAGAATGTTCATGTACTTTAGGTTCCAGCCTGGTCAGGAATGTGAATTTTTTAAGAAGTGTAGTAGAATCTAAGGAAGAATGCTTATGTATTATAGATTCTAGCCAGGTAAGACACCTGGCTTGTGCTAAGAATTTTAGTAGAATCTAAGGATGAATTTTGCTGTATTTTAGGTTCCAGCCACGTCAGGTGTATGCATTGTGTTAAGAATTTTAGTAGAATCTAACAAGAATGTTCATGTATTGTAGGTCTATCCAAGTCAGACATTTGCATTACATTAAGAATTTTAGAAGAATCTAAGGTAGAATGTTCATGTATTATAGGTTCTAGCTGTGTTAGGTACGAGCAATATATTAAGAATTTTAGTGTTGTCAAGGGAAGAATTGTCATGTATTATAGATTCCATCAGGGTCAGGCATGTGCATTACATTAAGAATTTTAGTAGAATCTTAGGAAGAATGTTTATGTATTGTAAGTTCCCACCAGGTCCTGCATATGCATTGTGTTAAGAATTGTAGTGGAATCTAAGGAAGACTGTTCATGTTATACATTATAGCCAGGTCAATTTTGTGCACTGTGTTTATAATTTTAGTGGAATGTTAGGAAGAACATGCAAGTATTGTAGGCTGCATCCAGGTCAGACATTTGCATTATGTTAAGAATTTCAGTAGAATCGCAAGACAAATGACCACGTATTGTAGGTTCCAGTCATATCAGGCATGTGCATTATGTTAAGAATCTGAGAAGAACCTATGGAAGAATGTGTATGTGTTGTGGGTTCCAAACAGGTCAGGCATGCAAACTGAGTTAAGGATTTTACTACTGGGTCAGGCGTGTGCTGTAATTGAGGAATTTTAGAATAATGTAAGAAATATTTTTATGTACTATTTGTTCTGACCAAGTCAACCATTTCATTATGTTAAGAATTTTAGTAGAATCAAAGGATGAATGTTCATATATTATAGGTTTCAGCTAGCTCAGGCATGTGGATTGTGTTAATTTTAATAGAATCTCATTCAGACTGTTCATGTATCATTGATTCCTTCCAGGTCAGATATGTGGGTTGCATTAAGAACTGTAGTAGAATCTGCTGAATAATGTTTGTGTAATGAATCTTCCATCCAGGTCAGCCATTCTCTTTCTGTTAGGAATTTTAATAGAATCTAAGTCAGAATGTTCATGTATTGTATATTCCAGCTAGCTCAGGCATGTGCTATATTAAGAATTTCAGCAGAAACTAAGGAAGAATGTCCATGTATTTTAAAGTTGTGGTCAGATCATGCATGTGCATTGTGTTAAGAATTTTAGTAGAATTTAATGAAGTACTTTCTTGTATTGTAGGGTCCAGCCAGGTCAGGCACATGCATTGTGTTCAGAATTTTAGTAGAATCTGAAGAAGTATTTTCTTTGTTGTATATTCCTGTTGGGTCAGCCATGTGCATTGTGTTAAGATTTTGAGTAGAATCTAAAGAAGAACGTTCATGTATTGTAGGCTTCTGCAAAGTCAGGCATGTGCATTGTGTTAACAGTTTTAGTAGAATCTATGGAATAGCCTTCATATATTGTAGATTTCAGCCAGGTCAGGCATGTGCATTGTGTTAAGAATTCTAGTGAAATCAAAGGAAGAATGTTTATGTATTACAGATTCTACTAGGTCAGGCACGTGAATTGTGTTAAGAATTCTAGTGAAATCAAAGGAAGAATGTTTATGTATTACAGATTCTACTAGGTCAGGCACGTGAATTGTGTTAAGAATTCTAGTGAAATCAAAGGAAGAATGTTTATGTATTACAGATTCTACTAGGTCAGGCATGTGCATTGTGTTAAGAATTCTAGTGAAATCAAAGGAAGAATGTTTATGTATTACAGATTCTACTAGGTCAGGCACGTGAATTGTGTTAAGAATTCTAGTGAAATCAAAGGAAGAATGTTTATGTATTACAGATTCTACTAGGTCAGGCACATGAATTGTGTTAAGAATTTTAGTGAAATCAAAGGAAGAATGTTTATGTATTACAGATTCTACTAGGTCAGGCACGTGAATTGTGTTAAGAATTCTAGTGAAATCAAAGGAAGAATGTTTATGTATTACAGATTCTACTAGGTCAAGCACGTGAATTGTGTTAAGCAGTTTGCTAAAATCTTAGGAAGAATGTTCATGAATTGTAGGTCCCACCTGAGTCAGGTGTGTGCTTTAAGCTAGGTTTATTAGTGTAATCTAAGGAATGTATTACAGATTCCAGCCAGGGTAGGCATGCTGATTATGTTCAGAATTTTACTAGATTCTAAGGAACAATTTTCATGAACTGAATGTTCCTGCTAGGTCAGGCATGCACACAGTGTGAAGAGTTTAAAGACGAATGTTCATGTATTATACATTCCAGTCACTGTGTTTATAATTTGAGTAGAATCTAGGCAAGCATGTTCATGTACTGTACGTTCCAACCAGGTCAGGCATATTTATTGTGTTAATCATTTTAATAGAATTTAAGTTAGAATGTTCATGTGTTATTGATTCCAGGCAGGTCAGATATGTGCATTTTGTTAAGAACTGTAAAATCTAAATAAGAATGTTGACATGTTGTAGGATCCTGCCAGGTTAATCAGGTGCATTATGTTATGAATTAGAAGAATCTAAGGAAAAACGTTCATGTATTGTAGGTTCCAGCTAGATCAGGTGTGACCATTTTATTATTAATATTAGTAGAATCCAGGGATGAACATTCATGTTTTATCACTTGCAGTGAGGTCAGGCTTGTGCATTTTAAGAATTTTATAGAATCCAAGGAAGAATGTTCGTGTAATATAGGTTGCAGCCAGGTCAGGCATGAACACTGTGTTAAAAATTTTACTAGAATCTAATGAAGTAATTTAATGTATTATAGATTCCAGATGGGTTAGCCATGTGCTTTGTTTTAAAAAGTTTGCTAGAAACCTAGGAAGAATTTTAATGAATTTTTAGTTGCTGCCAGGCCAGGCATGTGTACTATGTTAAGATTTTAATATAATCTAAGAAATAGTGTTTATGTATTACAGGTTTCAGCCAGGTCATGCATGTGCAGTGTATTAAGAGTTTTAGTAAAATCTAAAGAATATTTTTATACATTGCGCATTCTAGCCAGGTCAGTCATGTGCACTGTATTTATAATTTGAGTAGAATCTAAGGAATAATGTTTATGTATTATAGGTTCCAACCAAGTCAGGCATGCTTATTGTGTTAATAACTTTAACATAATCTAAATCAGGATGTTACTGTATTATTGATTCCAGGTCAAATATGTGCATTATCTTAGGAATTGTTGTAAAATGTAAGGAAGAATGTTGTCATATTGTAGGCTCCAACCAAATCAGGCATGTGTACTGTGTTAAGAATTTTAGAAGACTCTTAAGCAATAATGTTCATTATTGGAGGTTCCAACAAGGTCAGGCATATACATTTTGTTAAGAATTTTTGTATAATCTACAGAGGAATGTCCATGTACTGTAGCTTCCAGCCTGGTCAGGCATGTAGATTGTGTTCAGAATGTTTGTAGACTAATGAAGAGTATTCATGCATTGTAGTTTCCAGCCACCTCATGCATGTGCATTGCATTAAGCATCTTTGTAGACTTCTAATGAAGAATATTAATTTTATTTATTTATTTTACATTTATTGGCCGGGAAAGTCTGACTGGATATATGTCCATTTTCAGCGGAGGCCTGGGGAGAAAAGCTCCAAATACAATAAAGAAATTTTATAAGAACTCCAATTACAATAAAAAAAACTTTTGTAAACAAATCGAACAAAAGATTAAAAAGAATATTAAAGTAATAATGCTCAGCTACACTATAAACGTATTTAAAAAACAAATTCATTGCTAGTACAGTCATAATGCCAAAATATAGGCACATTTAATAAACATTTTCTTTGCCAGAACAGTGATGACGCAGAATATAAACACAGGTAGGGAGTTGTTTCCTGGGTTAAGAAAAATTGTTAAGAAAATAGTTTGAGAGAAAAAAAAGAACCACATAAGAAGAATTCAGTAAAACAGGCTAAAAAGTGGTAAGCCTAGTGGTAAAAAGTGGTAAGTATTCATGTATAATAGTATCCAGCCTGGTCAGGCTTGTGTATTGTGTTACGAATTTTAGTATAATCTAATGAAGAATTTTCATGTGTTATAGATTCCAGCCAGGTCAGGTCTATGCACTCTGGTAAGAATTTTAGTAGAATATGAGAAAGACAATTCATGTATTTTAATTTCTAGCCCAGTTAAATGTGTATTGTGCTAAGAATTTGAGAAGAATTTACATTCATGTATAGTAGGTTCCAGCCAGGTCAGTTGTTTGCTTTACATTAAGAATTTTACTGTAATCTTATAGTAGTATAACAGAACTTTCATGCATTATAGGTTCAAGCTAGGTCAGACGTGAGCGTTATCATAAGAATTTTTGTGTAATTAAGGTAAGAATCTTTATGTGTTGCAGATTTAGACTGGATCTGTCATGTGCATTACGTTAAGGATTTTACTAGAATCTAAAGAAGAGTGTTTATAGGTTCCAGTTAGGTCAATCATGCAGTTTGTAGTAAGAATGTTAGTATAATCTAAGGAATAATGTTCATGTATTTAAGGTTACAGGTATAGCAAGTGTGTGAATTTTAATATTAGGTATGGGCATTATGTTATGAATTTTATATAAAGAGGAATGTTTATGTATTGTAGAATACAGACAGGTCAGGCATGTGCACTGTGTTTATAGTTTGAGTAGAATCTTTGGGAGAATGTAATGTATTGTAGGTTCCTGCCAGGTCAGGCATATTTATTGTTTTAAGAATTTTAACAGAACCCAAGTCAGAATGTTCATGTATTATTGATTTCATCCAGGTTGAACATATGGATTCTGTTAAGAACTGTAGTAAAATGTAAGGAAGGAAGTTCGCATATTGTAGGCTCTATCTAGGGCAGCCATTTATGTTAAGAGTGAGAAGAATTTAAGAAAGAACGTTCTTGTATTGTAGGTTCCATCCAGATCAGGCATTTGTATTATGCTAAGAAATTTAGTAGAATCTAAGCAAGAATGTTCATATATTGTAGATTCCATCCAGGTCAGGTGTTTACATTATGTTAAGAATTTTAGTCTATTCAAAGGAAGAATGTTCATGTATTGCAGGCTCCAGACATGTCTGTAGTTTGCAATGTATTAAGAATTTTTGTGGAATTGAAAGCACAGTGTTCTTGTATTATACATTTCAGTGAGTTAAGCACATGTACTATGTTAAGAATTTTAGTAGAATCTAAAGAAGAATGTTCATATATTGAAGGCTCCAGCCAGGTGTGATGCGGATTACATTAAGAATTTTATTTACATCTAAGGAAGAACCTTCATCTGTTGTAGGTTCCAGCTAGGTCACACATGTGCATTTTGTTGAGAATTTTAGTAGAATATGAGGAAGAACCTCCATCTACTGTGGATTCCAGCCAGGTCCAGCATGAGCATTGTGTTAAGAATTTTAGTAGAATATAAGGAAGGACAATCATGTATTGTAGGAAGGTCAGGCATGTGAATTGCGTTAAGAATTTTAGCAGAATCTGAGGAAGAACATGTTCATGGGTTCATAGGATGATACTAGGCTATTAGCCCGGAGGCTCTTGTAAGCCTAGCCAAGAATTCCGCCCATGTTCCTTCAAAGTCAGCACCTGTTTCCCCTGTCCAACAGGAACACAGGTGAGATCCCAGGGTTGCATTTTCTGTTTCTCATCCAGTCATTCAGGTTCCTGTTAAAGAGGGCTAGAGAGGTACTGTGCTTGACATGGAGACGGATGTATGTATTTTAGGTTTCAGGCAGGTCAGGCATGTGCATTGTGTTAATAATTTTAGTAGAACCTAATATGTCCAGCAAACAAGAGGGATGTGAGGGCACATTTTTAGGGTGGTGGTCTGACGCAATTCAAAGAACAGTGAAATACTTTTTACAAAAACATTTGCTAAAAATTACTCTTAGAAAAGAATTGTTTCTTCATGGAATCTCCTCAGATCTGGAAATATCCCCAGGGAAGGTTAAAATTCTTTATGTTATTGCATTAATAGTTAAAAAGGTATCACAAAGAATAAGAGTCCTCCAGTTATTCAGGAAATGAAAGATATGGCAGATGAACTTCAGAAAGGGGAAGAAAAAGGTTAAAATGACAGGACACACTGATGGGATTTAGAGGTTTGTAAAGGATCCGTTATGATGGAGGAAAATAGAGCAAGGGGAAACTGCCAACAGGGAAATGAAAGTTAAAAGCAAATAATTTTCTGGGATGGGTTTTACTAAGTTTAGAGTTATAAGATATGCTACATAGATGGATGGAGTGTTAAAATATATTTGTTTGCATGATGTCTGTGGGTTGTTGTTTTTCTTTCAGCTTTTCCCGGTTAGGGGTAGCCACAGCGGAACTCCGGTCCACTAATGATTGGCAGTAGATTTTTATGGTGCCGAGGTGCCAGCTCGATGCCCAAATTTCAATGAAGGCACGCCCATTCTACGCATGTCTTTCGAATGCCACTCGACCGAGGGGAAGACATACAGATTGAAAATGCATGGAAATGATGGAGTTGACGCGTTTATAAAAATAAATTTGTCTTAATAAAAAAAAAAAAAAGAATTTTAGTAAAATCTAAGGAAGAAGGTTCATGTATTTTAGCTTCCGTGTTTTAGAAGGCTAGTTAAATGTGGTTAGATGTATGGGAAGATAGGTAGTTATTAAGCAAGTAATCCCTGCCAGAGTGGGTGTGATTGAATTTTACTTCTGCTGTAACACCCATCCTAGTGGGCATTGTTGCACTTAAATATATGTTTAGTTTATTCATTTTTTCATGTTTGCTTTTTCATTAATATAGACATTTTTTTCATATTTTTGATATAAAATTGTTTCTGTACCCAATGATTCAAAGTTGCTGTAGCATATATAATTTTTGTTGGAGGAAGTATTTTACATACAAGATATATGGTATTTAAGTATTTAATGTCATAACACACATATACACAAACACACTCACACACACACACACACACACACACACACACACACACCCACCCACCCATGGAGAGGGACCTACACACACATACACACCCATGGAGAGGGGTCCACACACACACAGACACACACACACACACACACACACACACACACACACACACACACACACACCCACCCATGGAGAGGGACCTACATACACACACACACACACACACACACACACACACACACACACACACACACACACACACACACACACACACACACACTTTCTCACAGCTGCATTACATTTTCTTTATGTTTTCACCTCACTAAACATGGCTTTTTAAAACCATTCTTAGTGAAAGTAAAATGGCACGTCATTGCAAGTATTGTTGTAATTACTTTTGGTAGTTGAGTGCTTTTTAAGCCTTTTTTATTTAATGCTTGCTAAATTTCACAGCCATGTTTTGTAAGCATATAAATGATGGTAATTTGCTTTCTGAAGTTCCTGCTTCTTCGTGGTAGCTTAGTATGCTGCCATGGATTGGCAGGCTTTTTTTGAAGCAGGCAGTATCTGTGCATTACTACTCTGTTGGGGAGCATTGATTCTCTAGTAGAGTGGCAGTGTACATTATTATAGGCTCTGTCGAGTGGGTATAGTGGTACCCAGAAGGGAAAATATAACAAAGGAGGGTAGGTTCTTCAAGAAATGGATGGAGATATTTGGCATGGAAGGTGTCAATTCAGTAGAGGAGTTTGGAGTGAATTTACATATTATTCCCCAAGGTAAAAAACTGGGATACATTTAATTTCATAAGAACATGTGCATTTCATTGGAAGTTTTCATATGTATCCAATAAATATTTCAAATCAGGTGCCAATAATAACTAAAATAAAAATGCAGGGTAATGAAATAAAAATGAGACACTGGCGCCGATTGAAAAGAGAGGAATTTAAGGAATGAGTAGTGGAAATAATTTGGGAGTTATTAGAGAAAATAGAAATTTCTTGTGAAAATGTAACTAGGGAGTGAGATGAAATTGAGTGGAGTTTATAAATTGGGTAGAAATAGAAGAAAGAGAGATGTAGTTAAGAAGTAACAATAATTATTTAGAGGGAGTGACAGATGTTAAAGTATTACAGAATAGGGGGAATCTCACAGAACAAGAAGAGGAGCAATTGCAGAATGCTAAGCAGAAAATAAAAGATTACCTCTATAATATGCACACGCTTAGAAAGATTGCTGTTAAGCAACTGTTTTTTTTTTTCATAACTCCAGAGCACAAACACTTTTAGTGCAAAGTCTCAGGCAGCAAAAAGAAAGGGTTTTCACCAAGCTTAGGAGACCCATAACAGGAAGATAACAAGAGATCCTGTATAGGTACTAGAAATATTTTGGAAATTTTATAAAATTCTGTGTAAAACAGAGAGATATGGAGATCAAGAAAAGGTACAAATGGAAATTTTATGGAAGAATTAAATATGCCACTGTTAGAGGTAGATGAGGCCCAATTATTAACAGGTAGGATAGGAGGAGATGAGAGAAAAATGGTGATGTATAACCAATCTACAGGAAAGTCCCCAGGAATATTCCTGTGGAAGCTTGGAAGCTAGGACAGAACAAACTGATAAAGGTCTGGAAGGTTTTATTTAACAGTATTTTAAGAGGAGGAGAAGCACCAACATCCTGGAAGAAAGCGGTGGTGTTTGCAATACCTAAAGAGGGTAAACACCAATCAGATCCAGCTTCATATCTGGCCATTTAATGGCTAAAAGAATGGCAAAGGTGATGCCAAAACTGATAGATATGGATCAATGTGGTTTTGTGGAGGGGAGGCAAACATTTGACAACATTAACAGAACACTGATGATCCAGAGGGAAGCAGAATGTAACAAAATATGGGTCTATATTATATTATCGAACGCTTAAAAAAGCGAACGAATAATCAACCCCATGTAAGCAAAAGCTTACAATCTCAAAAGCTCAGAACAGCAATTTTTTTCCAAGGGAGAAAAAATCGCTGTACAAAAAAAAGGGAAAAAAATTGAAAGAATACATAAAGTGGGGGGCTTTGCCCCCCACACCCCCCGATGTGGGGGCTGTGACCCCCACACCCCCCATTTAAATATACCAACTCTGAGATCGCACTACAGTGCCAAAAACTGCAAAGTGACAGAAGCAGCTAAGCGAATTCTTTCCCTGGGAAAGAATTTGCTTAAAAGCCGCTTCACTATTTTGCTTTTTCATTGTTTTAAGTTCGACCAAGACGCATTCGATAGAATCCGTCTTTAGTCTTCTAATAGGAACCCAGAAAATACCACTGTTATTGGTGGATCTTGATGCAGAGAAAGCATTTGACAGAGTAAGCCTGGACTTTATGAGCAGGGCAATGGAAGTATTTGCATTTCCTGAAAAAAATATAAGGTTGATTAGGAGGACATATGAGGGATTAGTAGTGAGAATTAAAGTGGGTGGAGTCCTTTCTGATAATTTCTGTTTGAGCAGAGGAACAAGGCAGAGGGTATTCTCTTTTCATTTTGTTATTTGCAGTATATTTAGAACCATTGGCAAAGAAAATAAACTTAAAAATTCAAGGATATAATTGGTATGATAGTCAAGAAAAGCTGGCTCTGTTTGAAAATGATATTTTGTACTTGATAAAACCAGAAAAGAACATTTCAGTATTGTGGAATATTTTGAGACAATTTCACATCTTTTTGGGATACTAAATTAATGAAGCTGAAACAAAGGCAATAGTTATAAATTATGTACCCACACACAAATTGGTTCAACAATATCCATATTTTTGGGGATATGATAAAATGAAGTACTTAGGAGTATGGATTAAAAAGGATTCTGGTGTGGTAGCTAAGGATATGTGGGAAGACACTAAACAAAAGGTAATACAAAAACTGAGAAATTGGAAGCTCTGTTATATGGATATGGATAGTGAGATGCAAGCTGTTAAAATGTTTTCAGTCTCTTTAGTTTTATAGACAGGTCAGGCATATTTTTATCAACCAGAGGAGAAGTTGTGGATAGCAATTTATAAAGAGCTGAAGGATTTTATCTTGGAAGGGAAGACGGCAAGAGTCAAGTGGGATAAGCTGATACTTCCAATTGAACAAGGCAGTTTGAGATTATCGTATTTGAAGGGGCATTTCAGAGCTACACAGTTAAGACTCCTATACATAGCACAAACAGAAACCTATAATTCAAAGTGGAAAGGGATGATGCTAAAACAGGGGGAAGCCCAAGAAACAAGGAGAGATTGGGATTTTGGATGCAGATCCTTAAATAGAATAACAATAACCATACAGAATATTATAACACAAAGTAGCAGAAAGTATTCTAAGAACTAAGCCAACAAGGGAATGGAGATAGGAGATTCTGCCGATAGGGATGACTGCAATTGGGGGTACAGAGAATAGGCAAGAGGGGGCTGGAATGTATTGGAGAAACTGGCAAAAAATTCAAGGTATTGGGAGCAAATAATTAGAGTTAGGAATGGTAATAGAATGGGAAGAGGCCAATAATTTAGTTGGAATGCAGGCTAGAGATTGCCTTCCCTATCAAGGCTTGATATCGGAGTATATGCAAAGAGAAAGAATTAGGAGGATCCTAAGCAAAAGACCAGCACTGGTAGAGGTTTTAGTAGAATCTAGAATGGAAGTTGCTGTGGAATAGTTAGTTGAACATATAAAATACTGCATGATAACTCAGAGGAGGTTAGAAAGGATTGAGAACAGAGATTGGATAAGCGATTCACAGTGAAACAATGGGAGAATATATTTATGTCTCAAATATGCAGCAAAGTCTAGAAGATTTAAGATCTTTGATTGGAAGTGTTTGCATAGGTATTTTTATACCTCAAATTGACTCCAAATAATTTTTCCTCAGGTAGACAGCAAATGTTGGAAGTGTGATGGAGAAGAAAAATGTAATTAGGAACATATTTTCTGGGGTGTACTGAGTTGGCAGACTTTAAAGATTTCCTGAAGACTACTCTATCAGAAATACTGGGTGAGCAAATTGGGGTAAATAAGGAAATTACTTTTTGAACTGTGATACAGAATTGGAATTACCTAGACATAGTAAGGCCTTGCTGAGTCCAAAAAAGCAATTTCTAGAAAATGGAAATCAAAGTCTAAGCCAGTTTTACTAGAAGCAGTGAATATAGTGACATAGATAAAACAACTGGAATTGAGATCTTTAGAAAAGGTAGGAGCAATTACATAGGAAAAAATGGGAATTGTGGAAGCAATACACGCAGATGAGGAACGAGGTTTAAAATAAGGCAGGATTTGAAAGAACTATGTAATGTTTGGCTGACAGTGACTGGCTAGATTATAAGTGATATAGAATTTTTGCAAATAAAATTGTCAGTATGGTTTATGATGCATAATATTTAAAAATAAAATTATGGCAATATGGTAGTTTTTATTTATATAAATCTATGATTGCTTATGTCATATGTGATATTTTAATAGATGTTTCTTGTTAAAAAAGACACTGCCTGGTTAAGTGACTTTCTAAGTGTCACACAGTAGTAGGCAGGAGAATCAAACCCACAACTACACGATGAAGGTCAATTGCCACTCATATTGTTGATTCTCCGCACTATACTTTCAAAATGTGGCTTCTAGTTCCCTGTTTATCCAAAAGAATGATCCACCATGAATTCTTCAGTTGCAGACATGAGAACTAATATAAGCAGAGAATGGAGAACATATTTAAAGGATTACTTAAGATTCAGGTAGTGAAAATCTGTATTCTCACTGCATCTCAAGTGACGAGAGAGTTGGTTGAAATCAGTAAGGCAGTAATGGGAGGTCTACAACCCGCCTTGAAAACATAGTGTTCTGAGCAGAGTACACTCTAGGAGTTTAATTGTTGTACTCGGATGCTGGGATATGCAAAATTAAAACATTTGTGGCCCTTGCCTATCTGCCTACCATTAGCTCCTTGTGGTCTATTGATCAATTCATTCCTCATGAGATGAGCTGTACCCTACCTATTCATTCTCCATGAAGAGAGATCCAGTTGCAGAGCCATCATCTAGGTAGCCATTAGGACATTTTATTGATGTGGCTTAGTCCCACTCCCAGGGGTGACATGGACTGTGTATCACCCAGGAAAGACCACATATGTTTCTAAAATGGAAGCAAGACAGCTCCCAGACATACTTCTGCATCAGTTTGGGTGTATTCCCCCAGTCCCTTCTGCTTGAGGTATACTGTTAGGGGAGAGGCCTAAGCCACTCTCCTGAAGGGTCAGGTCACCGCAGAGGAGAAGAGCCACCACAACCCTCCAACTTAGTGCACTGATGTAATTTGTCTCCAACCACACCATCCCTGGGGCTGCTGCTCGATCTTGGATATCTGATCACAGCTGCAGCTTTATTTGTCTGTGCCACTGAACCAGGGACATTCATCAAGTAGATTTTGATAGTACTTGGTTGGGTTAAATAAAACTGTATAATATTGGGATCATCACATTTACATATGGGGGTTAAGGCAGATTTTCAGACCTCTGAGTAAAATACTGAAGACACCTGGAAGGTTAGAATAAAATACAAATATCAGAAGTTCTGCTAATCTCATGTACTGGCATCCTGTCTAGCATTTGTCTCCACCATGCATCTGCTGCTGTCTGGATAGGGTCTAGCTCCCTCACAATCTTGAGTAAGGTAAGCAGCGTGACAAAATGAATGAATGAATGGGTGGTTGATTAGATATTGTTAAAAATTAAGGGTGTGGACCAAGGCACATCAGGGGTTCTTTTCACAAATGATTTGTCAGAGCCTTCTTTAGACGTTGCTTTTCTGATCTAAAAGGAACAAGAATCTCATCTGAAGAGAATCTGGTTAAGCATATAATATATGTGGGAATTCAAGGAGATATAACGATTTCTGTTTATCTTCTACATAAAACTAGGGTTGGTTACAAAGAATGAGATTTCAGGGTATGGTGGATTCCAAATGTTGGGAGACCTTGTACCGTTTCAGCATGTTTTAATGATTTAATGACTCACAAGGGTTGTTGCAAAGGATTTGCAGCTTGAATTTCTATATGCCATTGGCTTAGACTAGTGTGCCACAGATAGTAAAGACACAAAGATAATTCAGTCATGATGACTGGTATAAACTTTTAAATCAATAAATTGATTAAAGGGTTTTCAGATTTTCTCCTAGTTGTGTAATGCATGTTAGATAGCTTATACTTGTTATGTACGCAATAAAATATTTTTTCTGAAGTCATGTAGTATGAAAGTGCATGAAGAACATTGATTTACCTTCTATTAAACAGCATTATATAATGGGTGTAGCCAGGTGTATACTACACATAACACAATGTGCACTTTTGAAAAAATATTTATTTTATGTACTGAGATGTACTAGAATTTCATTTGAAAAAGCGGCATGCACTAGTATGATTTATGGTTGTATATTTTATTAAAATGATTTTTTAGATTGCCTGCTTGGCTAAGTGAATGTTTTACTTAATCTTTTCATTTCAGGAGTTTACAGGTCACAGTTCACAGTTTACAGTTGGTGTACAGTTCTGAAATGTTCACTCTCTGGGGTTTGGGGGAACATGAGATGGGGGGGGAGTTACAGTATGGAAGCAAGCATGCAATTCCAAACTTCTTGACTATTCATCTGCATTACAGAAGGCAGAGTTGTAAGATTTTGGTGTAGTTTAGCATCAGATGACTTTTACGATGCTTTAAGATGCTGTTTTGATTAGCAAAAGTATCAGCAAAAATCAGATTAAAAAAAGTAAGAAGGTGTTTCACTGAAATATTTATATGCATTGTCAATTGTAGATAGAGTAACACTTGTAACTGCTTTCTAGTGAGAGAAATGGACAGAAAAAAGTGTGAATGAAGATGAAAGGCAACTAAATTCTGTTCTTCCTGAATAAAACCAATGAAGGCTAGTGAGCTTCTTAGTGTGGGTCATGTTTAATTCATGTGTTTTGGCTCCCTCTGCTGGACATTATTTGTCATGCTGTACATTTTAAATATTGAAGCCTACACTTTAGTTTTCTTTCTTTTAATTGGAGATCAGCAAAGAAACCCAGCAAACAGATAGAAGAATGGTTAGAATTTATTGTGCAGGAAAAAAAAACATAAACATCTAGCATAAATAAGGTGAAACCCTTCTAATATTTAACATTATATTTTCATTGCATTATATTAATTTGGTCTGATTTAATATTATATTTGACTGGGTGCCCAGGTCATGGCAGAAAAGGGTCTCTAGCCCAACCCACCTACCCAGTTAATCAATAGTAAATTCATTAATAAATGAATCAGTAGTAGAAGAGATCAGCAGATCTGGGACCCAATATTGCAGAATATTTTACAAATTCAAAGTAATACAGGCAATTAAATTCTGAAGTGGAAAACCAATGATGTTCATTTCCTCGAAGCTATGCAGTGATAACCTTTGTCAAAAGGCAAAATGATATGTAAAAGTGTAACATTGTCAGGGGAAACCAACTACAAACATCTTCTTGAACAGTGCAATTGTTAATAAAAGACGAAATAAAACATAATTTGGAAAAGTATGTGCATCTCTCATTGTACCAGTGTAGTGATAACATCTGACATATAAAAGGTACAGATAAAAAAGTAGCTAAGGGAAAACAGCAGAATGCAGCTTGTAGAAACATGTCATAATACATTATATCACATTATGTTATGTAACAATGAAAAAAAGCAGTTTGTCCAGCCTGGTAATGGGGACATATTTAGTGTGCAGTTGTTTCTTCCATCCACCATTGTCTGCCTAACCCTTTCCCAGCTTTGCCATGCTGTTTTTAAGTCCTTAGTGCAGTCAAAACTTACCGCCCACTCAAGCAGCCTCCTCCAAGCCTCAGCATCTTTTTCAATGGAAAATAAGAGTTTCTCACATCCAAGATAAAGTAAGCACCTCTCCCCAACTGCATCCGATTGCCCTTTCTCAATCCCCTATCTTTTTGTTTCTATTCCACCATTTCAGTTTTTGCATGTAGCATCTTGTTTACCTGTAGCGTATCCTTCCCAGTGTTCTAGTATCTAGTGAATACAATATTAGCAATTGCAGACATTGTTCCTATACTTTTCCCTCCATAACCTTTTGACCCCCCCTTATATTTTTCCCTGTAGGGCTTTCAGAATGGCACATGGTGCCTAGAAGTAGTCTCACCAACATGAGTCAGAGTGGGAGTATTTCTTCTCTATACCTGCAGGCCTGTGACCACAGAATATATGTCAATGTTTTGTTGACTTCTTCTGCTGTCCTTTTGTTTTGTGTATGGTGGTCCAGTGATATTGTGATGATGCGTCGTAGGCTTTTTCAGCCATGTCTCTTAGTTTAGCGTTCCATAACGTATGCATAACCTTTGTGCTGTTATGTCAAGAAAAGGTCCGTTTATCTATATCACGTTTATAGCAGAAAGCTGGCTTACCTGAACTTCATTGATGAGTGTTTGTTCACCTGTCTTTTTTATTGAAAGTTCATTTAACTGAAACATGTTTTGTGCAAGTTAGCAGTCTATTTTCCTTTTTTTCTCCTCTGTGGTGCAACCATGGAGTTGGTATATGTGGTTTAGGGGTGGGGGGTGGGGGGGGTTAAAGATGTTTTCATTATTTTATTATTTTTTATAATAATTTTTGTATTATGGTTTTTGGAATTTAATTTTCAGAAGGCATAACTAGATTTATAGTAACTTGGCCAGATTTAGGTAGACTGCAGAAAAATACATTTATTATTTTATTTATTTATTTTACATTTTTTGACCGGGCTAGTCCAGCTGGATGTATGTCCATTTTCAGTGGAGGCCCAGGGAGAAAAGCTCCAATGGTTATTACAAGTTTAAGCAAAAACATAAAAGGATAAAACGATAAAAGAATGAATACAAAGATGAAAAGATTATATACAAAATTGAGTTAGTAGATTATATACAAAATTGAGTTAGTACATGTAATACACATGTAAGAGGAAATAGCAATTACAAGATAAGATTAATAATCAAATAAGTAAATACTTGCAATACACAAATATGATAAACAAAGCGTGAATAATAAATTGTCAAACAAATGTGACAGAATTAATCTTTTTTTTTTTTTTTTTAGTTGTACAGTATGTATGAGATTACATATATATGCAAAAGGGAGGAACAATCAGGATACAGGAAAAAGAGAAGGAAGAAATTATGGTAGTGGAAAGGAAGAAGGAAAGGTCAATCAGGGTTGGTACAAGAACAAAGCCAGTATTTATTAAGATGCATTTCCAGTTGTTTTTTAAATAGTGGAAGAGTGGACAAGGATGAGATATTGGATGGAAGTTTGTTCGACATTTTTCCAATCGAGTTGCATATATGTATAATGCATAAAATGGATGAGGAAGGGAAACAGCAGAGTACATGAAAAAATGCAAAATGCGTATCGATAGCATTGTTCATAGGACAAAATAGCAATAAAATGAAAACATATTAACTGAAAAATTAGTAGTATTCACCTTTGGCTGATTGTGAAAACAGAAGAAATAGAGCGGTATGAAACAATATCCAGCAAGACATGACAAAGCTTATTCAGGACAATAGCACCTTCAAAGGGGGGGGGGGGTCAGACAGACCTGGTATGATACTTAAGAAGACATAAAAAAGATGTGTGGCTTAGAAAACCCAAATAACAGGGTGGCAAAAACAACAACAAGCAGACATGTTTGCTTATACCTGCACACAGGGTAACTCTAAGATTCAGAAGCCCTAGTCATGATGGCTGTGTGTAAAAATAGGCAGGATGCTGACAGTAAGCTACACCACAACCCCTGGGCAACAGAGTATTTACATTCAGAAAGATGTACACACCAAACAGACAACCATGTAGCCTTGTGTAAAACAACGGTTTGTTATTTTAGGCACCTTTATAGACAGCAATGATAAAAAGAAGAGGGCCATGCGGTTGTATAAAATGTCTTTTTCAAGGTACTGAAACCATAGGGTAAGTTGTAATACTTTCATGGGTTCACCTGTCTTGTCATGAGAACTTGAATGAAGAGGCTTTGACATGCAGATATCAGAGTACCACACAAAGTGCACCTAACACAAGTAGCTTAAGTGAAACCTTCCTGTTAGAAAATATGTTAAGTTGAAATAGAATTTATACAGATTCTCAAAATGTGGCAGCTCCTTGGCATCACCTGGCAATGTACACCAATGATACTCTTGTTAATAATAGTTTGTCATGTGTTTAGGAGGACTCCATGTCAGTACCACGCCCTGCTGTGGTCTGTACCAACAGGCTGCTCCTCAGAAATCTCAGGAATAAATGGTGAGTAAATGAATGTTCTGAACTTGTACTGAACTTGTATTCAGCATCGGAAGCCCATCACATATACTACTCCAATGTTTGCTATGAGATACTATCTTGCCTACAAGATTTCTTCTTCCTGCCATTTCCAATATGTTACGTCAGTTTGCAATTCGGAAAAATGCTCTGCCTTGTACACAGGTGCACAAAGCTGTTTTATTGAGGTCAGTGATTACAGTAATTGGTCTTAAGTAACATGTAATGCTATGCTGATACACACCCGACAAAAATTAAAAATCCCCCCAGATACCCCATATCCAATTACTTTGTTATTCTCACCAGGAGGTCACTGCAGCTGAGAGAAAGAACAAAATAAGAAAAATATTGCATACTTTTCCCCCTGTGATCCTAAAGGAAGGGTAATATACTACAATTAAGCTAAAAGACGTTGCTGCAGGCTATGCACAACTGAAAATAAGCAAATACAGAAGCGAGCATTGTTGCTGGAGCAGATGTGAAATAAGCAACTCAGCTCTTGAGTGCACAAAGGGAAGCCTTTTCTGTCATATTGGTGGTGATCACCACTGTATGCTGCTGCAGTCGTGAAAATTGGCTTGGGCTTTACATTTAATAGTGAAAAGGAGGCAGTCAGGCTAAAAGGTTGACAGCCAGTATCAGCATTTCAGTTAAAGTGCATTGGATAACAAACTGTGCTACAGTCATAACTGTGAATGCTCTTTCCCTCCATAACTTGGACCGATAAATGAACGATCCAACCATTATAACTTACCGCGGTGACGCGCACACTAACACCTCAGAATAAGAAGAGCAATAGTATCAGCAGGCATGCTCACAGCCTTTTCAACGCAAGAAGAGTGCTTAGTATAGTTTATATTTATTTATTTATTTGACATTTGTTAACCGGGATAGTCCATCTGAACAAAAGCCCTTTTTCAGTGGAGGCCCGGGGAGAAAAACTCCACAGTACAAGTAAGCAAGAAAAATTTACAAAAATTAAATACAATATACAATAAAACAGCTAAGCAAATGTAGATAAAGCTCCACAGTACAATATAGTAAGAGGCATTATAACACTGAAGAAAAAGAAATATACAATAAACATACATCATGTTGTGGGTAGCACGGTACCTACTGGTACGACTTCTGCTGCATCCTTTATGCCCTGAGCTTCACTTCACTGTCTGTGTGCAGTTTGCCATAGCTTTTCCCTGGTTACCTTGGTTTCCCACAAACATACTAATTGATTTGAAACAACACCTCAGGCCAATGTAACAAGTACAACAAAAGTGCAGGTATAAGCCAAAAATATTTTAATAAAACAAATCTCTGTCAGTAACACCAAAAACAGCACTCTAGCACCTCGGCGTCACATACAACTTTGAACATATTGTCTCGACCATATAACGTTCAAAGTTGTCATACCTCAAATACATAATATAGACCTGAAGCAAGGCATTTGTCTGCACCTGGGCAAACTCTGGTGAACGTCAGGAGTCTTACCGGATATGTCCAAGTTAATGCATGGGTGACAGTGATGTCCTCATGTCATTGCAGAGCTAGGTTTAGTGACAGACCACCACAAACATAATGGCTCCCATCTCCTTCCTCACTGTTCCCTATTGGATTTCCTGTTTCCTGGGTTTAATAGGTATCAGTGAGGTTGATTTCCTGTGGTGTTTGGGGAGAACCTATCTCACAAAGGGTCATGGCCAAGTTATGCAGAAAAGAACAATTGGGAGATTTGGGGATAGCTGAGTGTGGAAGGGTGTGTGGGGTTAGGAGGGAGCAAGCAAAATGAAGTACTTCTACAGGACAGCTGAAGGTAAGAATAACAGAAGGGGCTGTATATCACAATTAAGACATTTCACAGCCTGTCCAGTGGGTATAATTCAATCCATCAAAGCAGAACCACTCCCATCAAGCATTTGTGTTTTAACCTGTAACTGATAAAGGATGCCATAATGTAAAACCTTGATCCTTACAGGAGGGCATATCAAGAGTTGTATGCTACCATCCAGTCTGGTTGGACTCCAGGACTCAGTGTCTGGGACCAGATAGTTAAGGAATAACAGTGTTTGGCTCAAGCTCTGCCAAACTCATCCCATTTCAACTAGCACTGAATAATGGCAAAATTAAGAAAATAAAAAATTACCCCAAAGTGTATATTAAAAGAAAAAGCATACAATTATACCCCCAAAATAGAGAAGAAACCTCAGTGACCCCACTACTGCCTACACCTTCAAATCTTTCTTCTTGTAGTTTCTTGAGAACAAGATGCCTTAAAAGTAAAGTTTTCTCTTGGTAATTGTACATATAGAACACAGTGGTGGAATGCCAGTCAGAATGACCCACGATTGTTGTGGCAAGTTTATTTATTTTGATAATTGTGATAGGCCGATTAAAGTACACATGAGCCATCCAGCCTCCAACTGCATGTCTGAAATGATCCTCAAAAATTCCATGGTGTCTTGTATTCTAGCTCTTACATGTATGAGTAGGGGTTTAAGATGTAGTTTCAGGAATTGGGAAAGTGGTTCCGTTATAGATCCTCTGCCAGAGACAATAGGTCTCCCTGGTGGATTTTGCATGTTTTTGTGAATTTTCGGTAAGAAGTAGATGTATTGACTAAATAGATCCCTAACTGTAAGGTGGTATAAAGTGTCATCTGTAATAATGCCAGAGAAGAAAGCATTATTACAGAAAATTCACAAAAACATGCAAAATCCATGAGGGAGACCTATTGTCTCTGGCAGAGGATCCATTACGGAACCACTTTGGATGTTTCTGCGTTGTACACTAGTATCCCTCACTGGGCGGGCTTGGAGGCTCTTGAGTACTGGCTTAGAAAGACCGAGCTATACCCATCGGGTTTTAACACATTTTTGGTCTGTTTAACAGAACATGTTTTAACTAAAAATGTTTTATTTCCAGGAATCATGTTACAACTTAAGAGCCTCCTTTGCCCCCATATATGCTGATCTCTTCATGGCCTATATTGAAGAACAGCTCATTTATGATCAGGCCCGTAACATCTGTTTGGAAGAGATCGACATATGGAGGAGATACTTGGATGATTGCTGGTTGTTATGGAGATCTGATAGAATTTACCTAATGGAGTTTGTTGAATACCTTAATCAGAATAAGTGGGGGATTGAATTTATGGTCTCTTTTGATACCAATAGCATCACATTTCTTGACATATTGGTAACCCGCAATATTGACCATGCTCTTTCCAATGAAGTTTATAGAAAACCTCCACAATTCAACTCCTTACTCCATGCCACCAGCTTTCATCCATCTCACATATGCAGAAACATTCCCAAGTCACAATTTGTAAGAATCAAAAGGATTTGTTCAGATGCTAACACCCATCATATATATGAGGAAGATCTTCCTGACAGATCTAAACAGAGAGGGTACAAAATGGGACATCGAGCCAAACATTGGGCATCTGAGCATGACAGGTCTGGGTTACTACAATACGAGGATAAACTGGTGCAACAGAATCCTCCGATCAAACTTATTACCACTTATGGGAGGAATACAGATGTCCTTACCAATATTGTACACAGACACTGGAACATTCTTTTAGCCGATGCTCGGCTTAGGGATATTGTCAATGAGATGTGCCATTTTTCCTTTAGGAAAGGAAAAAATTTAGGCTCTCATATGAGCCACTATAAATGTATTGGTACCCCAGATACACACTCTACACAAACAACCATAGAGGGATGGCTCTACAAGGACGTTTTCCATGTGGACAGTGTAGACATTGCAAAAGTATCTTCAAAACCAGGGAATTCTCAAGCAAGAACAGTGGCCAAATATTCAACATTAATATTTTTGTGAATTGTCAGTCGGAATGGCTAGTATATTTGGCTACATGCAGTTGATTTGCTTTCCATGTTGGCCAAACCTCAAGACCATTTAAGTTTAGAATTTTGGAGCACCTAAGTGATGTTAGGACCAAGAGACTTAAGCAATGCACTATACAAACATACAGAAAAACATCCTAAGGCCAATTTTCATTTTACTATCATAGACAAAATTCAGGGCAATATCAAGAACAAACCAGGTTGGCACCAATTACTTAATAACAAAGAGAAAAAATGGATTGTTAAACTAGGGGCACTATTTCCTCCAGGACTGAATGAATATTTTTAACATTTTTACACCTTTATACAAGTGTAATTTTGTATATAACCTCCAGGTGGACCAATTACTATATAAAGGGGAATTTATTTTCAAGGAATTTGATACACTGATGAAGGTTTTGTAACTTAATAAATCTCATTGTCACTGTTTTGCTGGCTCTTGCTTTTTTGAAAAATATTGCGTAACAAGGATATTTTTGTTTCTAGAAGTTTTTTATTTATCCATTTATTTCTTTTTCCCGTGTTCCTCATTATTTTTGTCTATAAAGTAGTAATTCTGTTAGCCTTGTTGGAGGTCAGTCATCACCCCCCCACCCCAAGTTCCCTACATCCACAGCCCTATAGGTTGTGTTCGCATTAGCATCCTGTGGGCATTACCAGTGTCAGAGAATAAAGGACTGCTTTGTCTTGCTTCCCAAATGACTGGATGACATCTACATCTAACAATAACATAATTTGTATGTGATGTGGTATAAAATAATGCAGAAAAGACCACCAGTCTAAAAAATAATGAAGGTTTATTGAACAGAAAGAAACAATGCTATTATAAACTCTTTAAGAGCATATACAGTTAAGCAACAGAAACTATATAAGGGATCTTTTGTGCTAATCCCACAAAGGAAAAAAATAGCCTCTCATACTAATTTTACCACAGTCCAAAAGTGTTTTAACCAGTTTTCTTATTTTTTTAATTTTTGGTGGAAGATGTCTGGGCTTCTTCAGATAATTCTAGAATGTCTTCTCCTTCCACTCCCTAGAACCACAGTTCCAGGCTTAAATTCCCCCTCCCTTGAGAAGCCAAGTTCTTTAACTAACAGTGTAGTAGCCCTCCTTTAATACACTGTTTTAATGGAATAATGTTCATAATAACAATTCCTATGGGAAGCCTGTCAAGCTAATACAAAAATATGGCTGTTTGTATTTAATAATATTTATGCAGTTTATAGCAATGATTTGTTTACATTGGTGTTATTTATATTATGTCACTTCAATTTTACAACATGTAGCTGTATCACTAGGTGAGAACCAGCATACTACGTTAGATTGACCACAACCCAACATGAAACCCTCAGTTTCTGGCCCACAAGATGGGCTGTGAACTGTAAACAGGCAATTTGCTTTGTGTTGGGTCAGCCCTGAATGATGTATTTCAACAAAGTTAAATGGATGTAAAGAGAGCACCCTCCCCAAAGTGTAGTATTCCCATCCTGCTGTTTATGCAGCCACATTAGGGGGGCATGGTCTATGACCACTCTAACGTCCTTACCAAAGAGATAACACATCAGTGCTTACTTGATCACCAAACATTCCATCTTGATTATGGAATATTTGGTCTCTGCTTTCCTTAGTTTGTTAATACATATATATAAACCATAATGGCTGTCCCCCCTCCACCAAGTCCTGCAAAAGTACTGCCACTAGACCTATGTCGGATGTTTCGGCATGCATTAGGAGAATTTAATGAAATCTAGAGATACTAAAACAGATTTTGAACATAACACTTTTTTCAACTGATTAAAATCCTATTTCCCTCTAGGGTCCATTTTACTTTAAGGGGCGTCTTCTGTTTGTGTCAACTCTGTAAGTCCACAGGAAGCAAGCTATAGATGGAAAATAGGGTACAAATGTTTGACAGTACCCTGTCAACTGCAGAAATATCCTCTCTTGCTTCTTAGTGCCTGGAAAAGACCAATTTCTCAGTGCTACAAGCTTTTCTTTCTGAGCTTGATGATTTGCTATCTTGTTGCTTATCCTAGATACTTTACCTCTGTGATGCCTAATTTACTCACAGAGGCATTAACTGGCTTGTCTAAGATGCTACCACAGCCTGTAGTTGTCTAGATGGGAGTGCTAATACTCAGAGTGTATTATAACAGTGTCTATGTATGCAGCAACATATGTCACATGGCCTGAGACTCTGCCATTAACACTGTGTCCAGTAGTCTTTGAAAGATCTCAGTAGCACAATGTTGTCCAAAAGGAAGGCCAGTGTACTAGAATAAATGCCCTGATGTTGAAAAGATTGTGCTTTTTCTATCTTCATCTGTTAGAGAGATTTGTCAGTATGCACATCTAATGTAGTCAAGAACCTTACATTCCCCAAACTTTCTTTTAGTTCTCCTACACAAGGCACCAGGTAGCTGTCAAATTTTGAAATATTCTTCATCCTCTGAAAGTCATTTTTAGAATCTGATTATTTCGTTAGGATTTGAGTCCAATACTGTGGGGCTATTCCATTCCACTCACTTTGAGTGCATTGTTATGTCCATCTTAAGCATTTTTTTGTAGTTTCTCTTGCACATCCCTACTGTGCGACTTTGATATTCTGCACGGGTTTAAATTAACCCTTTTCTACTGGAAGGGTCCTAATATGATGTTGAGTCAAGTTTATTCTGCTAAGTATTGATTTATTTTACATTTGTTGACTGGGTATGTCCGACTTAGCTGAAGAGCTCTTTTTCAGTGGAGACCCAAGGAGAAAAGCTCCATAAATGTATACATTTAATATATGACAAATGCAGATTAAACATAAATGATAATACATATTTCAAAGAATACAATATTAAAGCCAAACGCAAATTAAACACAGGTGATGATGCATAATTCAAAGAAAACACTAACTAGAGTTAAGAGATATGTCATTATGAGAAATAGATATATTAACTTAGGACAATACTTTATGCTTTAGAGCTCAGTTTGGAAAGTACAGATTAGTCAAGATTTCTGAAAGAACTCCTTTATCTTTTGCTTCTGTTGATTAGATAACATGTCATTTACCTCTACTGCAGGCATACAGGTAATTTTTCTTTATCCTTCATTTCCACCAGTTTCTGCCGTTAAGTTAACTGCAAAGATCTGAACTTCTGTCCCTGATTTTTAGAACATTTGTACAGTATGTCACTTCTGGCATTCTCTTACCACTTTAACTGTAGTTTACATTGTTTAAATTTTCTGCTGTTTCAAATGGACCCTGCCGTTTAGTGAGACATTATTTTCTCCAGAGGGAACCAAGCCTGTCCAGCCTTGAATTCTGTGATCCATTACATCTGTTGTTGTGTGGGCTGAGATGTTTCCATGTGCCCCATACAATGGATATCACCACTTTCAGCTTATTTTGTAAGTTGCAACAAGATCCCCAGTAGAAGGCAAATGCAAATAAAATAGTCAATTCACACTGAAAATACACAGAAAATAACAAAGATTTATTAAAACAGACGTGAGCGCTTTCGCAGTAGTAGACACTGCTTCATCAGACAACAAATAAGATAAAATCAGCCACTTGTATATAAAAAATACAAAATCTCTTGACCAATCATAGCTGCAAAAATTTCCTCCAAAAGCATTCATTAAAACAAATGCAAATTGAAACATGCACCATTAAAGCAACAGGTATATCAAAAGTGCAGGATATACAATTAATAACAACTATACCATGATGTAAACTGGAAGGCATATCTGAATACAACTTGATACATTTTTAATAAATTTTTATGCACGTCACAATAAATCATAAAAGCTTATGTGAATAAAAATGGTCTAAGTATAAAAACAACTTTATTTTATTTTATTTTATTTTAACTTTCTAGATCTTAACACAGGCTTAAAAGGGGCACTATCATTAAGGCCAAGACCTCTATGTGACCCTAGCCTTCAGATCCATTGTAGTTCAATTTCCTCTGTTTTATTTACAATGTGTCCCATCCTCACATTCAGCCCTACCACATCTAGGACCTGGAAAACAAAAGTATGTTGGATGCCCAGTTGAATAGTGTGTTTAGAAAGTGGACTGCACTCCAAACCCATCTTGGTACAGTACAGGTGGTCTCTCATCCTTTCTTTCAGAAGTCTGTTTGTTTTTCCAACATAGAATCTGAAACAGATAACGCAGTGTTCTACATATACCAAATTAATGGTATTGCAATCCGCCTTGGCCTGTATTTGCCACAGGCGACCAGTACCACGATGTTTAAAGTATCCAGACTCATCCACATATTCACAGTATGCACAAACACTACACCTCCGAGTATCACCCCAGTTAGAAATAGTGTTGGTAAACAGCCTGGGGTAGCACAACTGCTGTTTCAGATTCTTCTTGTTCCTATGTATAAATCTCGGTTTAGGACCTACCAATTTTGATATTTTATCATCCACCTATAAGATGGACCAATTTTTATGAAAAATATCCTTAATCATATTCATATCCTGCGTATAGGAAAGCACAACTGGAATCTCATATGGTTTAGTGTCATGCACTATAGGCACTGGCACCTGGTCAGAAAAAAGGGCCTAGCCCGTCCTTTCCTCTCATTCAACACCTTCTGTCTAGCCTTAACAATTTCAGTCTGACTATACCCTCTGGCCTCAAATGCTTTACTGAGGGAATTTAACTCAACATGAAAATCCTGCTCATTACAGGACAGGCGAGATATTCTCATTGTCTGTCCAGTTACTACACTGGAAAACGTGTACAGGATGCATACTATCCCTATGAAGAAAGGTTGGACGATAACAGTCTTTCCTGTGTACCTGAGTACACCACCTTCCTTCCTTCCTGAATACAGTAACATCCAAATAGTTGATAGATTGAACAGCTTTGCACATAGTAAACATAAGAAAGCTACTAGTCTTATTGAGATCTTTAAAAAACCTCATTAGTTCATACTCGGTACCATGCCAACCAACAAAAAGGTCATTGATAAATCATCGATAAAACATAATATTAGATTCCCTTCCTTTCCAAACATGCTGGTGCTCCCACTCAACCATGATGAGATTGGCATAAGAGTTGGCACAACTCGTGCCCATTGCCACACCTTATACCTGCCAATAGCATTTCTTTTCAAACATGAACATGTTATTCAACACTAATTCAAGCAACAAGCATAAAAAATCAACATGACTTGGAGAAAATTTACAAGACCTAAGCAAAACTTACCTAACCATACAAATACCCTCCTGATTTGGAATACAGGTAAATAGAGAGACAACATCAAGGGTCACCAGTATAGCTAAAGTTGACACTGTATTGTCAGTAGTGGCCTTATACAAATCACGTAAAAAATGTTCAGTATCTTTAAGGACCACAGGAAATTCCTTAAGTACTTCCCTCAACTGTGAATCCAAAAATATAGAAATTGGTTCAGTGGCCCAACCACCGCCAGCTACTATCGGTCTAAAAGGAGGATACATAGGATCCTTATGTATCTTGGGTAGACCGTGAAGCTGGGGTATTAGGGGTGCATCAACTTTGAAATACTCAAACAATTCCTGTGTCATAAGACCCATACACAAGCATTCATTTAGACAATTAAGAATACTGGTATATATACTTGAAACAACATTTACATCAACAATACAATAAGTTGTATCCTGCAGCATACCTGAGATTGTTGTATAATAGCAATCTGCATCTAGCACAACCACAGGGCCGCCCTTGTCCGTTGGTTGAACGACAATGTCTCTATTCAATTGTAAATCTTAAAGTGCCTGTTGTTCAGCTCTAGTTAAATTAGTGTCATATTTATACACATTCATTACAATAAACTTATTATACACATCCTTGTCACAAGCTTGCAAAAAGGCTTCTACATTATGCAGTAAATGAGGTACAAATGTGCTTGGCTTACGAAATTCAGGTTTAGAAAAAGTCCTTTTACCACAAAGCATTGCTTTCAAAGCTACATTGCGTACAAAAGCCATAGTTCTATCAAACATTTACTTAAGTCTATTTTAGTAGAAGTTATGAAACCTAAGCCCTTCTGCAACAAAAGAGCGTTCAGCAGGTTTCAATACATACTGTGAAGCATTCCAAACTAGTCCGTTTGATTCAAGATCCCCATTTTCTTGAGAGTCCAAGTTTGACCTGTGCCAGGTGGATCCTTCCTTTTCTGCCAGCCCCTCGAAGCTTCGTGATCCATTGACCCTGTCTTGCGATAGCGAAACGGTAAGGGGAACATAGGAAAAACCTGGTCCTCAAACATAGAAATAATGTTACGCCGCACTACTGGTATGGCTTCAGAAGCAACTGTAGCCTTTTCCAAGCCAGAAATTAGAGGTGGTTCCATGGGAGGAGTAGAGAACACAGTATTGGTTGTTTCTGGAGAAGAAGCAGTTCCTGGTTGAACTACATTGGTAGAAAGCATGGTTCCTACTTCAGGATTGGTCACTTCCATCAAAGTTGCAGGTTGATTGGTCAGAGTAGCTGCCGATTGCTCAAGTGCCCTTGGCCAAGTGAAGACATGCTGATGCTGAAAGTCTTACACATCCCTGGCTAATTTCAGTGGATTTTAATGTGCAGTTAAAATGTTCTCCTAATCCATTTGCCTGTAGATGGTACACTAACATTTTTAATTGCTAGACCTTAAAACACTGGCACAATTGGAGTATTATCCTGGAAATAAATGAGTTCCCTGGTAAGTGAGTTTTTCCTTAGGTATTTTTACTCTGGAAAATAATAAGACTAATGCCCTTGCTATAAAATTATCATTAGCCTTACATAGAGGGATAGCCTCTGTTAGTTGCATACTCCAGAATCACCAGGATGTACTGAAATCCATAGCCAGGTTTTATCAGTCACCCTACAATGTCCATATTAATCAATTCAAATGGCGCCTCTATGATAGGCATTAGAATCAAAGGATTTATAAACCTTGGCGAGGGTCTGTCTTCTGGCATTCAGGGCATCCAGCACAGAAGTTCTCAGCTTCTTTCTTTATTCGTGGTCAGTAAAATCTTGCTAAGATCCAAACTTTTGCCTTGTCCATTCCTAGGTGTCTTCGTAATATGTGACTTTGTGCTAGCCAAATCACTAGGTTTCTGGAAGGTTTGGGCATTAATAATTGATGTAGTACTACTTTGTACCATAAATAATATTTGAGTAAGAAATACAAATATTTAGCTCAGTTTCTTCTCCTGCAACTCTATAGATATTTTCCTTGCTCTGTTCAATGTGTCATCTTCCCATTGTGTCTTTTCAATATTTATCGAGCTTACCTTGAGGTCATCTAACTTTAGGGTTTCATTAGGAGACTCTGTCTGTTGGAAGATACAGAGGTCTGCCTCCTGTCTTAGCAGCTCATGGCAGTATTCTTTAATATCATTTACAATTTATTCCTCATTTACTTCCAGATATTTTCCTTTATGATCCTGATGGATAGAACCATACTTCTGTTTAAGGTGTCTGTAAAATGGTTTACATGAATATTGGAGTCTATTCAATGTTATCTTGCTTCTTAGTATATATTATCCTCTCCTGTGTCTTTCATTCTTTAGGTTGTTTTTGTCTCTCTGTCTCTCTCTCGGTATCAGTGAACACCACCCTCTCGGTGTTTTTTTTCTTCTCAAAATTGCTCTCCCTTTCCCAAGTATTTCTTTTCAGTTTTTCTTTTTCTTTCCTTTCTTACAGATAACATATTGCCAAGACCCTTCTCTTGTTTGTGTTTCCTGTCTTACACTAACAGAAATGGGCTTAGAACACTGACCAGGTATATAAGTATATCTGGATGTATTTACAGGAGTCTGGCTTGCACTGCTGAAGGAAAACTGCACTGTTCTTAATAAGAAACTCTAGCTTAAATCAGAATTGCGAGTTTGAAAGTTCTGATTGCTAAACTGTTAGTTGCTTAATTCTAAATTGTGCAAAAGTGTAGTTATCATGTCTAATTTGTTTTAGATAGTGAACTTTATTTATTTATTATTATTTTACATTTGGTGACTGGGGAAAGTCCGACTGAACACAAGTCCGTTTTCAGTGGAGGCCTGGGGAGAAAAACTCGTTACATCAGAGGTTAATAAATAACCATAAGACAAGGATTACATATACATATTTAGAACAAAGCATAACAGAATTAAGCAATGGTTATTCAGTGTGTTGTGCCTCAGTAGAAATAATCAGAATAATACGATATTATAGAGTATTCATAATTATCATTGTTTGGAGGTGGGAGAGGAGATGTGGAAGAAAAGTGAAACTAGAGAAGAGAGACTATCAAGAATAAGTGAAGTGTAATGAATGACTATGAGGGAGGAACTTTGACTAGGATAAGTTGGGGTAGGATTAGCCTGGCGTGTCACAGTGACAAGCCCAGTTAGTTTGTAGGTGTGTTTTTAGATATTTCTTGAACTGAGATAAGGATGTTGCAGCTGTTGTTTTAGTGGGCAGAGTGTTCCGTTTTTTAGCGATATTGTTAGAATAGAGGGAGGCCCCTGCAGAGTTACTGGATTTAGTGACCTGAAGAACCAGTTTGTTGTTGAAGCATAGAACCCTAATATTAGTGTGAGAGTACATTAGGTTTTGTAATGCAGAGTTTTTTTCAGGGTGGTAGAGTATCTTATAAGTTAGTATGAGCTGGTTGTAGAGAAGGAGCTGGGGGAGTTTGAGCCAGTTTAGTTGTTTAAAGGCTGAGCAGTGGTGCGTTTTGTAAGAACTGTTGGTGGAAAATCATGCAGTTTTGTTATAGCAAGTGTCGAGTTTGGATAAGTCTGATTTTCTGAGATTGGTGAGGATGGGAGAGGCATATAAAAGTGTGGAGATGAGATGGGTTTGTGCTATTTTAGGTCTGGTATTTGTGAAGAATGCTTTGTTTTTATATAGTCCCCCCAGTTTTTTGTGTACTTTCTTCGTTTACTATGGCACTGTCGAAACTGCCTCGATCAACTTGCACATGGTCAAAAAGCAGTTTCCCAGGTAGGCAGAATGTCGACCTACACTACCCGTTCGCTGTAGTGTAACTTGATCGATTTTGGTTCAGCATTGTTCAGGGAGGTCATGCTTCAGTGAGGAAAAGGAAATTAGCCCATTTCCTCACTGTAGGGCGATCTCGGAGTTGGTATATTTAATTACAGGGAGGGTGGGAGGCAGAGCCCCCCCCACAAAGGGGGGTGCAGGAGGTTCAACGGTACGTTAATGTGCATAGCAGGAAGTGAGCGACGTCACCTCCTGCTGTGTAGAATACATCAACCCATGGTGGTTGATGTATTCAGTTTCACTTTGGGTTACGATTCTAAATTTCGTATTCAGCATTTTGAGTCGACCGAAGCTGATTCAAAATTTCAATAGTAAACCTATTGTGCAGGGAGGTCGTGCTTTAAAGAGGAACAGGGAATTAGCCCATTTCCTCACTGTAGTGCGATCTCAGAGTTGGTATATTTAATTACGGGGGGGGTGGGGGCAGAACCTCCCCACAAGGGGGGTGCAGGAGGTTCAACGTTATGTTAATGTGCATAGCAGGAAGTGAGTGACGTCACCTCCTGCTATGTCAAATACATTGACCCATGGTGATTGATGTATTCAGTTTCGCTTTGGGTTACGATTCTAAATTTCATATTCAGCATTTCAAGTTGACTGAAGCTGATTCAAAATTTCAATAGTAAACCTACTTTCTTTATGGTGAATGAGATGCGAATATCAAATTTCATGTTGCAGTCAATTTCTACACCTAGGAATTTTGTGTGTGTGACTGGATAGATGATTGTTTTGTGGTTAGAAAGTATGGTAAAGGAGGGTGGAGGAGGAGAAGAGTGACTAGTAGGGTGGAAAATGAGAAGATTGGTTTTCTTGGGGTTAGGTATTAATTGGGAGCTGGTAAGCCATTTTTCCATGGCTTGGGAGGAGGCTTGTGTTTGGGCTTGCAGTTTTTGGAGGGAAGGAGAAGAGCAGATTTGTGTTGCGTCATCTACATATTGGGTGACTCAGGCTTCTAGGGTAGAAGTATGGAGGCTATTAGTGAAGACAGAAAAGAGTAGAGGTCCGAGGATGGAGCCTTGGGGCACTCCTAGAGTGACAGGTAACAGAGGAGAGAGTTCTTGCTTCCATTGAACTGCTTGCTTGCCTACCTGTTAGGCAGCTTTGGAAACAGGACATGGTAGTCTTACTAAGATTTAGTTCAGAAAGGGAGTTAATCAGCTTGTTGTGGTTGACCATATCAAAAGCCTTGGAGAGGTTAAGAAAGACAGCAGAGACAAAGTTGCTATTGTTTCTGTGGTTATTAACTGTGTGGGTGAATGCTATAAGCACAGCTGTGGTGCTGTGGTAGGGCCTGAAGCCATGTTGAGTGTTTGTGAGAAGATTGTGAGTGTCGAGGTAGGCCATGAGTTGTAACTGTACACATCTTTCTAATATTTTGGACAGATATGAGAGTATTGCTATGAGGCGATAGTTCATTAACTCTTTAGAGTTACCCCTTTGTGGAGAGGTGTAATGTATGGAATTTTGCAGATATCAGGAACTAAATTTTCAGATACTGAGCAGTTGATAAGAATGGACACATGATAAACAAGGGCATCAGCAGCTATTTTCAGGAATTCTGCTGGTAGTTTGTTGGCAGGTAAGGTGGTAGGTTTTAGTTTTGTCAGTAGTTTCTTAATAAAGTCAGTAAAGACAGGTTGTAATGTTAAGCCTTTGATATCACTGTGGTACCTGCATAGCTGATTCAGGGGTGGACAGTCTTGTGCATTAGCAAGAGCAAGAATGGATTTGGTGAAGAATTTGTTAAAAGCTGTGGCAACATTGAGGGAGTTATTGGTTATGGTTGGAGTGGAAGTTCCTGATTTTCCAGGATGAAGAATATTATTAATAGCTGTGCAGAACTTTTTGGGGTTATTCTGGTGTTTGGCTTGTATATTATGGTAGAAGTTAATTTGTCTAATTTAACATATTTTTCTTTATTTGTTACGGAATTCAAAATATACCTGCTTGTCTGTATGGGAAGTGGTTTGGTGCCAGTGGATCCCGGCCTTGTCTCTGGATTTCAGAAGAGGCCTAGTTTTTTTACTCATCCAGGGAGCATGGTTGGATTTTACCCTGATGGTTCTGGGAGGGGCTTGGAAGTTTAGGATGTCTAAGAAGGTAGAGTTGAAGTACTGTACACCTTCATTAAGGTTGAGGTTTTTAAGAGGAGACCAGTTACAAGTTTTTAGTGCATTAATAAATGTAGCTTGGTTGAAGTTTTTCTTGTTTCTTATTGTTTGATAAATTGTAGGCTTTTCTTGATAGGTGCGATGTCTTATTACAAAAGTTGGAAGGCGGTCACTTAGGCCATCAGGGAGATATCCAGATTGACTGATTAATGTTGGCCTGTTTGTCAGAATCCAATCAAGTATTAACTGTCTTTTGGTAGATTTGTCAATTCTAGTGGGGTATTGGATGAGTTGGGAAAAGCCATGGAGGTTGGTGAAGTTGGTGGGGGAGTAAGAGTTGCAGGTTAGCCAATCGATGTTGAAGTCCCCCAAGATGATAGTTTCATATTGGAGGCTATCAGATGCCCAGTGAAGTAGAGTCTCCAGTATGGGAGTGTTGTTCCCAGAAGGTATATAGCAGCCAATTATAATGATACTTTTTTTGGGGTGAAGAATTAGCTTCACTGTTATGATGTCTATATTGGTTAAATTTGGCATGTCTATATTTAAGTTTTCTAAGTTTAGTTGCTTTTGAAATAGTATAGCTACACCTCCTCCTTTCTTGGATGTATGACCATGTCGTATGATATTATAGCCAGGTGGTAGAATGCCATTATTGGAGGTGGTGGGTTTAAGCCAGGTTTCAGTGAGTTATACTAGGTCAGGAGAATATAGGGAAATATTTGTATGAATGTCATGGACTTTATTATTAATGCTTCTAACATTCATATTTAGTATAAAGAGGTTATTAGGTTTTCTAGGAAGTTGGAATGAGTTAGGAGATGGCTTTTGATTAGTTGATTGGGCGCTGTTATCAGATGGGCCTAGATTAGGGTGGATATCTCCACTTAGAGAGAGTCTAGCAGCAATGTTTATTTTGGTTTTGATAAGGTAAGTTGCATACTTATATTTAGTGGATAGATGATTGGAATGGTCAGAAGGTAGAGTGAGTTTGATGGTATAAGGATAGATGTGTGCATGTAAGAAGGATGGGGAGATGGGGAGAATGAGAGGTGGTGATGTGGATTTGTGAGTAGTAGAAGTGGTCTTGTGAGGTAGAACAATGGGGTGCAAACTGTGATAAGTGGTAATGTGAGTAAGTAGTAAGTGTGTTGGTAATAGGATTGATGATGTGTAAATATTAGTGTGAAACATGATTTTATGGTAATGATGTAGGTTTATGTAAGTGTATGTTTAGCCATGAGTGTTGTTTGTTAGGAGTGAAAGGCTGTGCAGGTGTGGTAATTACCAGCTTAGAGTGTAACACTATAATGTGAAGGAGGATTGGCTAGAGTGTTTGTAAGAAGGGGTGCATTGAGAGTGGGGCGGTGGTGTTGTGATTGATGCGTGTTATGACTGGAAGGAGCTGGGTGTGGGAGTAACTTGTAGAGCATAAGTCTAAGGAAAGTGGGGGTGGGTGGGAATGGGTCTATATTATATAAGCGAATGCAATGAATTGCGAACGCTATATAATCGACCCACAGTCCCCAAAAACCCAAAATGTCTAACACACAGATCAGCGATTTTTTCCCAGGGAAAACATCGCTGATCCGTAAAAAAAAAAAAAAAAAAAAATCAAAACACAATTAAGTAGGGGGCTTTGCTCCCTACACCCCCTACTTAAATATGCCAAGTCCGAGATCGCACCACAGTGAAGGAAATGGCAAAGTCCCAAAAACGGCCCAGTGATTTTTTTTACCTAGGAAAAATATTGCTGTTCTGTGCTTTCGGTATGTTGCCATTTCGCGTAATGAAGTTCAACTAAACAGCATTCACACTTCATTGCGTTCACTAAAATAATAGGAACCCGGTGGGAATGGGGTTAGGGTAGGGGAGCGGAATGAGCCTGAGCATAGCGAGGGTGAACGGAGCTGGATAGTGCAAGTCTGCTTGGTTTGAAAAACTATCTCCTAAGTAAGTAACCAGAGCCAAAGGGCAGGCAAAGTAGCTGGGAGAGTGGCTTATGCAGAACTGTTTATAAGTTTGTAGAAACAAATTACAGTGGGAAAACTAGTAGGTGCAGGATTAGCAGAGCAGAAATGGAGAGTTATAGCTATACAGTCTAATGTTGGGGAGGTAGGACCTACAGTAGGGAAGGGAGTTTCCAGTCAAAGATGGGAAAAAAACATGGGCGACACAAAGCAGTAACACTAAAATGATAAAAGAAACAGGGAAACTACAAGGGTTTTTCTAGGCAAGAGATCTGTACAACTACTGTTCCTGGTAGCGTGCTCTCATTACAAAATGCTGATAACAGCTGAACAATTATGAGTTTAAGAAGAGACTAATGTATGACATACTTTGTTACACACAATAGATGTGCAGAGGGTTCTTCTGATAGCAGATTTGGGACGTGTCTTGTGGGGGATTGGCTGTGTAGAAGACTGGTTAGCAGCAGTGACAGAAACGTTGAAACGCTAGGGAAGGGAAAACAGAAAGAATAGAGAAGACAAAGAAATTATATGTCAAGCAACACTACAGTAACATTAGGTCAGTTTTAAAACAAGTACATGATAAAGTAATTTGCAGCAGTATACTTTAAAGCTAAATTTAGAAACACAGCATTAAACATTAAAGTTATAATTCTGGCAGTGATTCAACAAGGGGACCATGGGCTACAGAAATAAAAGTGTGCGAAAGATGAACAGGCTCCCCACTGTGTCCGCAGTAGTGCTGGATACTCTAGTAGCCGTAATGTATTCTTAACATACACTAATGGTAAAATTGATCAATACAGGCCGGACAGGCAAAATATATACAGCGCTCTTTAAAAAGCAAAAACAGCAGCAGGAGTATGAGGCAGTAGCACATTCAGTATCTTAAAACTCTAAAACCGCAGACTACAGATGCATTCCAACATACAGCTATTATCAAATAACTGGTTTCTGTTTACGGTGCCGTTCGGCCATACAGGTTCCACACCCCAGGTACCTCCAATAGTAAAGTATTCTGCTGGCGGTGGGGAACACTATAGTTAACAAAGCAGTAAAAGTGGATACTTGCAGCTAATTCATACAAGTTTAACTTAGAATAGTAGCGCTCCTAAGAAAACAGGTAATAAAGCACAAGAGCCGCTATATAATGATAAGGCTGATAGGCAATTGACAGTGCTTCAGATGTAATCTTTCAAATAACATAGAAACTTACAAGAGACTTAACATTTGCTATGATAAAAGAGATTGCTGAGGACTTATATTGGGAGCACGCTACTTCAGAAGACATGCAGTTGAGGTGAATGGTGTGGATGTGTGTGCTTTGTTTTTTTAAAATGGCGCCCACGGGTATTGCGGACAGATAAAACCTTGTTCCGGATGTGCAGGGAGGATGGGAGCAGGAGGGGCGGAAAAAAGGAGTGTGCTTATGGTAGAAGCAGCATAGATTGCTGTTGCGAGTCTCTGTGAAGCTATCTCCCAAGTAAGTAACCAGGACCAGTAGCTGGGAGAATGGCTTATGGAGAACTATATGCAACTTTGTAGAAATAAGCTACAATGTGAAAACTAGTAGGTACAGGATTATCAGAGATTAATTTTGCATTTTAGTGTAAATAAAGTGCACAAAAATTGAAGAAAGTTTCTCCATTGCTTTATATCTGCTACTCATAGTATAACATAACACAGCACTGCATAACATGTTCTAATATTACATGAGATATCATAATATAATGTAGCATTGCATGGAATAAAGTCATTATATGATGTGAGGGTGTTCCAACAACTGTCAGTACTTATCTCAAGTCAGAGCCACTCTCCTACCTTCTTTGGCAGTCATGCCAACCTTTATCAGGCCTTTTCTTATGCAATCCATACATGTCTTATCTCAAAATACACTGGCTATGTCCCTGCTCTAACCCTGACTAACATCTTATTCCTTATCTCCCACTCCTTTTATTTATCTACTCTATTGTTCTATGATGCCTGTCTGTTGTAACTAGAATGCTAACCAATACCTAGTATTAAAGGAGACTTCCTCTCAGCACTGTTCAAGACTTACTCTAAAAGTACTCACCCTCTACTGTACTGTACGTAAGCATAAATTTGTATGCCTGTAACCAGGCCTCTGATTTAAAATAACAATTCTTTGTTTTTTTTTTCTTTTTTGTAATATATGTTATCTAAAGTTTTTCTAGGCGACTCTGTACACATTTTTTTTCTGATCTAAAATAATTTAATGTAACTTCCTTCTATTGCATATATTGTATGTTATGATACTATTGCCTATATTGGAGCTTTTCTCCCCAGGCCTCTACTGAAAATGGAGATATATCCAGTTAGACTAGCCTGGTCAACAAATGTAAAATAAAAATAAATAAATAAATGATCTTGTGTCAGACATTGCCTTCTTCCTGTCTCCCAAATTTGCTTATCAAATTATATTCTGCTTTCTGTACATGTAATCGAGCCATCATAATCTGCTTTCCTTATAGAATAGTGTAAAATAACATGATATAACATAAAGCAGTGTAACTTTAAGGTAATGTAACATAATATTGGCAAAAGGAGACTGTGGTTCTAGCAGATCTGCCTGAACCCAAGGCAGCTTCCCCTCTCCTTTGCTGTCCCTAGCCTTTTTTAACTTCCTAACTGTCTTAAGCTCTACTGCCCACTCTGTTAATTCCACCTATGTACTGGGTCTGTGGTCATTCATCGAAGGGTAATAGCATTAAACTACATTACATCGTAAATGTAATTCATCAAAACCTCCTAATGTAGGGGGCTGTGCCCCCCACCCCCTCTAATTATATATACCAACTCTGAGATCACACTACAGTGGGGGAAGGGCGAATTTCCTTATCCCTACTTTAATGCGACCTTAGTCCGAAGAGCTCGGTGAATGGCATGTTCAAAGATATATGCTGTTCAATCCTTTGTTTTTCAAAAGATAAACATGTATCCCTGTGTACCACCCTGTCCACAAATAATTATTCCTTACTGCCTAGAAAGAAGTGTGTTTCCTTAATCATGTATTCCTCCTCCCTCATACCTACCCTGTCTTCTTTTCCAGCATAATCCAATAACATATCCATTTAAATGTCTTATATATTCATACCATGCCCCTAATCTCTCTTCTTTTACTGGAAAACAGGTCATGCTCCCTAAACCATGCTTCACATGCTCTTTCTCTATACCACCTTTTTTGCTTTTTACCTATACCCTCTTCAGCTAGCAGCAAATCCAAGGGAACTGCAAGGGGTAAGTACCCCTTCTTTTTAAGAGTCGAAGCCTACCACCTGAAGTGCTGTGGTTCACCCTATTTCTGTCTGTCACACACACACACACACACACACACACACACACACACACACACACACACACACACACACACACACACGCTCAGGGGAGTCCCTCCTTCATAAATGTTTAGATGTAGCACTGCCAGCAGTGAAATTTTTTGATAGGACATAATGCTCCTTTTGTAGGTTTACAAGCTCCTACGAGATGACCACTGTCATCATCTTGTCCTCGGATTCTGTAGTCTGAAATACACTCCCTAACATTTGGTTTGCCCTTCCTATTGCATTATCAAAGTAAGTTTGACAATTCTTTATTTCTATAATAATAACCCTCAAATCTTTCTCCTGTTCCAAGTTTTTGATGCTGTAACTCTAACCACACATTACCTCCTTTGTTATATTTCCCCAGGTGAATTACCATGCACTTGGAAGTGTTGAAGTACAGCAGACAACTCTCAGACAATGCTTCCATCCTTTTCAAATCCCTTGTCTCACTCGCACTCCTGTCAGTTAACACCCTCCCCACTTTGGTGTCACCTGCAAATGCCATGTGTGAGGTCAGAGGTGAACACATTAAATAAGAGTAGGCCCAGTGACAGTCTCTGCATTATTCTTTCCACTTTGAGGACTCACCCCTAATTAACACTCTTTTTCCTACTCTGTTACCACTTTTCCACACCCCTGCACAGTTTATTACCCTCTTGTACTTCCTGCAGTTTTTGCAAGAAACCTGTGGTGGAGAAGTCAATCGAAGGTTATGCTAGAAGCTCACACATATCATGTCCACAGGTTTGCCACAATCTACCTATTTGGTAGACAGGTTATAAAACTGGATCACATTACATTGAAAATATATTCCTGCTGTATATCCATCCTGGAATACTTTAGGCAACTCATTTTGCCCCAGGAATGTCATGAGGCTTGACTTCAGGACTGCCTCGTCCACTTCTGAAATCAGGCTTAATGGCCAGGGTAGGCCCTTGCTCCACATGTGTAGCTAGGACCACCACTGCTTGTTTCCATTACCTTGAGATAAATTCTTCCTAAGGGATATGGTAAAAAGCTCTGTCAGAGGTTCTAGTAATAACCCAGTTGTTCTCGTAAGGGTCCTGTATGGGACCCCATCAGACTTTTCACATAGTCTTCCCTTAAAGCCCCTAATGCTTTCTTTGCTTCCACAGATGTTATCAGCTCATCTGTCCATGCAACACTTTTTTTGTTTTCCTCTCCCAGACTGGTATGCGGACTTCCTTTTCCTTGGTGAGCATCAGGGAGAAGTATTTATTTATGATTTCCACGTGCTAAAGAAAAAAGAAGTTTGGGTTAGCAAAAACAACAGATCTAATCATTTTATAGAAAATAGTAAGGTGCTTTGATCTGCTGTTTGCAGAGACTGTCCTTCTTAATACTAATTAACTGTGCATAATTTGGTTTGCATTGCTCACTAACAACATGTCTTGGTTTTGAAATTTTTACATGCTTCTGGTTCTTTATTATTCTTATCTACGTAGGCCAATTTGCATATTTCCCTGCCTGCTTGCTTGCTTGTTGGCTTTCTTTCATTTTATCACTGCCATATATCTAAATATAGCGTTTATCCTTCCTTAATGACTTATACAAGTGTTTTTTATGGAAATTTCCGAATAAAGTTAATTCCAAAATCAGATTATAGCTTGGCTGTTAAAATTCCTCTTTGCATAAGATGTTATTTAAACATTTATTTCTGGATGTCATTATAAGTTTTTGTGGCCTAATGCCTCATACTCTCAAACACTTGGTCTTTCCTGTGTATTGCTGCTGATGCATGTTGATAAGTTGGTTAACTATGAAATGCTATGAAGGGCAGCATTATTGTTGGGTTTGTGGTCAGGCTTATTAGACATAACTGATTGATTTTTGCTTTTGTAGGTGGTAGATCTGCTGGTGGCCATGTGCAGAGCAGCACTCGAATCTCCGAGGAAAAGCATCATCTTTGAACCTTATCCATCTGTGGTAGACCCCAACGATCCCAAAACCCTTGCATTTAACCCCAAGGTAAGATGTTTGTGGTACATTATAGAAAAGACGAACTTTTGATGACTGAAATAAAAAGCAGTAAAGGAATAAAGGCATGTCTGGTTCGCACCTCTTGTACAACTATAGACATCATCCATTTCCTTCACAAACTAATACAGCTATCTTGCTGAGAGATTTTGTAATTGTCAACAAAACATGACAGACCAGGAAACATTTCATAGGATTTCAGATTATTTACTACTAAAGTTACGAATATGACTTGAGATAGTATTTCCAATTAAATTTTATGTTAGCATAACATATTTTTTCTTGTAAACCTGAAGTTCATGGATTGTATTCAATTTCAGCAGATGTTCTTCATATTTCACTGTTGCAGTCATCACATTTGGGTTATCCCTGCCAGGGTAGCCCTCGGCCAGCCCGAATACCAGAGGCTTAGTATTTCTGCATCGGCTGCTGTTGCATCAGGACTGACGTCAGGTCATCAGTTGTATAACGTAAGGCAACAGACACCATTACACCAATCTTTCTTGCCATGGAGCCCGAAGCAGAAGTAGTTCACACAAGTGCCATTCGGCCGCTACCTGAGTTTCATCTACCGAATTGAAGTTGAAGTTTCCTAAAGCTAAATACCCCATTGGGGATCCTTTTTTCTTGCACTAACCGATGTCAGAAAAAGTTAATAATTGTCTCTCCTGTGGAAAGCAAGTACCGCACCGAGACTTCCATTCTTACTGCATCACTTGCTTAGGCCCCGACCACGACATCCTCCATTGTCGCTTCTGTGCTTTGTTCAGTGCCAGAACTATCCGTCGTTGGGCCCTTATTGTAGCCAGATATTTTCACTTACAGTCCTCAAATTCCGATATGGCTTTGATAAGCCATCCGACAGCAGATCTTCTGAAAAAACGTAAAGCAAAAGACAGAGTCCACACAGGTCCAAACCTACCTACGATGCTTCCGTTAAGTTAGTTGTCAGTTCTCTGGTCCTCAGTGAGGCGCTTTTGCAGCCCCTGATGCCTGCTTCTATGGATTTGCAGGCCGCTACCGAGACCCTTTCGGAGTCTGGTATGCTGCAAAACTCTTCTTCGACTAAGGATCCTGCGTCATCTCTACCTTGGATAGGTCCAGAGCCACTGAGCAGCCACTGGCTTCCGAGGAAGTCCTTCGCACTACCAATTCTTGACACAAATCGGCATCTTCTTTTGCGACTACCATTCTTTCGAAAACAACTGAGTTTCTTAGGCCCAGAGTATGAACCACACCCAAGAAACTGACGACCCACTGCCAGGCACCTGCTTCCTTGCCTCAGTCTCAGATGCTTAAAATGGGGGAAGGCCTTATCTTGCTGATCAGGGGAAGCCAGTCTACCCCCTCCAAAAGGAAATGAGATCTGCTCCCTGTAGTTCTGTCTGAACAAGAGTCAGATGACACTGATGGTTCTGAATATGAAGACATGCAACCTCCTCTCTACTTATGAGGATTCTGATGCAGAGGATTCCATCCCTTCAGCCTCTACCCCAGAGGATTTTTCCTTTGGGGAAACCCTGCATACCTTAAGGGAGCATTTCCAATTGGAAAGTCAAGACTACCCTCTGTCTAAAAAGAGACTTGGAATTCCTAGCTCTTCCACAGCACAGACCCTTGGCCATCCCCCTCCCCCCCAAGTCCTGGATGTTGTGGAGGATGTTTTCCTGGAATCCAGCTTGACTCCTGACACCCTCCCTCCTGCGCCCAGAAAACTAGACAGGTAGTATAGAGTCCCTGATTCACACAAATTTCTTTTTAAAACTCCTACTGCTGACCCTGAGGTAATTTCTCAGGGGCCTAAAGCACCCTCTGCTAAGAATGCCACCAACTCAGATAGGGATTTCCGAGCACTAGACAGATGGGATAAAAAAGTATATACCTTAGCTACTCTTGCTATCAGGGCACTAAATTGTCAGTTCCATATGCTAAAATTTCAGCAACATACCCTGAACTCTTCAAACAAAAAATGTCTTCCTTTTCTGCCTGGGCAGAATTACAAGAGTTAATGCATTCTGCAACTTAAGTAACTAAACACACCTTGCACTGTGGTTTTGATGCCCTAGAAGCTTCTTGCAGGGCAACAGTCACTGGATCTGTCATTAGAAGGCATGCATGGCTTAAGGAACAGCCCCTGCCAGACCATGTCAAATCTAAATTGTTGGATACCCCCCTGCACAAAGATAGCTTATTTGGCACTAATGCAGATGAGGTCTTAAAAAAGATGAAAGAAAAAGCAAAATCTATGCAAACAGTTACGGATTTCTTACAGATCCAGCCACCCATGTTCAGCAAGCATTGAACCACCAAACACTGGTCCTTTCCTGCTCCCTCCAAGCCAGTCCAGCATAGGCCCCGGGGAACCAGACCCCCCCAGACAGCAGCCACAGGGAATGCAGAGATCTAAGCAGTGGACTACCTCCACTGCAAAACCAGGGAGTTCTAAGCCACCCCCTTCTGGTAAGAACTCACAATAACTCACTCTCCCACCCCCTCCCTCTGCCCACTTTTACTTACCCCTAGGAGGAAAACCCTCCTTTCACACAAGCACCTGGGCCACCATTACCAATAACCATTGGGTTCTGAACATAGTGTCTCAGGGATACAAATTTTCCTTCCACGCCCTTCCAACCCCAAAAGGGTTCTCAGATCTACCTCCAAACCAGTGGGCAGAGGCTCAAAAGTAAATCCATTTCCCGCTTTCTATGAGGGCAGTAGAGCATGTTCCTGCAGAACAGATAGGCCAAGGTTTCTACTCCAGACTTTTTCTGGTGCCCAGAAAAGAGGGCACCTGATGCCCCATCCTCAATCTATGCATTCTAAACACCTTCCTGCTGATCCCAAAATTCAAAATGCTTACCCTCCAGCAGCTGCTACCCATGCTCTCCAGGGACGCTTGGCTAGCCACCCTGGATCTAAAAGAGGCCTACCTCCACATTCCTATCAGGGAATCATGCAGGAAATATCTCCATTTCAGGGCAGGATCTCAACACTTTCAGTTCTCTGTGCTTCCCTTTGGCTTTATCTACTGCTCCCAGAGTTTTCACAAAATGTCTGGCTCTGGCCATTGGCTTTTGCAGACAAAGGAATATCCAGATTTACTCATACTTAGACGACTGCCTTATTCAGGCAGACTGCCAGGAAAAGCTGCTCAAGCACCTGGCCTTTGTAAAGACCCTAATAACCTCCCTAGGGTACACAATCAATGAATAGAAATCCAAACTGGTACCCACCCAAAGGATTATCTTCCTGGGAGCAAGCCTAGACACAGCATTTCAGATGGCATTCCTTACACCAGAAAACAAATTTTCCTGACAGCCTACTTCTCTCAACTAGCCACCAGGTCCCAATTATCTGCAAGGAAGATCCTGCAAGCTCTGGGGTTCATGGCATCTTGCATTCTACTCATCCCATATGCCAGACTGCATATGAGGAAACTTTAAAGGTACCTAAAAAGCCTTTGGTGTTAACACTCTCAAGACCTGGAAACTCTTATACCTATAATTCCTTGCCTCAGAAAAGAATTTCTTTGGTGGGCAACAGCATGCTCCCACAACAAGGGACTTGCTTTCTGACCACCCCCCACTGCCCAGACCCTCACCACAGATACATCAGACTATGCTTGGGGTGCACACCTGGATGGCAGGTGCATACAGGGCCAATGGAGCCCACAGCAAATCCCTCTGCACATCAACCAAAAAGAGATGATGGCTGTCCAGCACGCCTTGATAGCTTTCAAAGCCCTTCTCTCCCCAGGGGCTCTTCTGTACAAAGCAGACAACACCACTGTGATGTGGTATATCAACAAGCAGGGAGGGGCTCACTCCTACCCTCTATGCAGGCTGACATGACCCTTTGGCACACAGCCTCTGCCATGCAACTGCACCTGTTAGCACAATTCCAACCAGGCTCTCTCAACTCTCTGGCAGACCAATTAAGCTGAAATCTTCTGGACCCACATGAGCGGCAGCTCAACAGAAGAACCTTCACCCTAATAAGTCAGAAATGGGGCAACCCAAAGGTTGACCTCTTTGCCTCCCACACCAACCATCAGCTCAGCAAATTCTGCACCAGGGAGCATCACTGCATGGCTTGGAAATTGGATGCCCTGTCCTTCCCCTGAGTAAACCTCTCGGTCTATGCCTTTCCTCCCCTACCTCTCATCCCCAGGGTACTGCTCAAAATAAATAAGGAAAAACCAAGGACAATTCTTATAGCTCCAGACTGGCCTTGCCAACACTGGTACCCCTTGCTGTGCAGCCTGTCACCACTGCCACCATGGTATCTTTCTCAAATTCCAAACCTCCTGACCCAAAGGGAAGGGGAATTCATGCATCCACAACTGCAGACACTCAGTTTGGCAGCTTGGCTTATTCCCTAACCCCGGATCAATCTGCCAACCTCAGTAAACAGGTTCTAGATGTTATCCATGAGGCTAGATGCCCTAGCACTAGAAAGTCTTATGCTGACAAATGAAAAAGGTTCTGCACCTGGATCCAGGCTAAAGGAGCCAATACAGCACAACCCTCCCTCCCTCTTATCCTGGATTACTTAGCTGACCTACTACACAGTGACCTGTCTTTCTCCTTTATAAAAATTCATGCCTCTGCTATTTTTGCTCATTTTCCCACTGAGCAGCCCCTTTTCTCACACCCTTTGATCAGACACTTCCTAAGAGGGGCTAGCAACTTGAGGCCACCCAGAAGTGCACCCACCCCAGCTTGGGACCTTAACTATGTTTTGGAAAAGCTCACCCTGCCCTCTTTCAAACCAGCTTCTTCTGCAGAGCTAAAATTTCTTTCCTGGAAGACAGCATTCCTTCTGGCTATTACTTCAGCCAGGAGAGTTTCTGAGCTGCAAGTGCTCATGGCTGTGGAACCCTTCATCATCTTCCATGCTGACAGGGTGTCCCTCAGAACTAATCCATCCTTCATGCCCAAGGTGGTGTCCAGTGTGGCTCTCAACCAATCCATTCATTTGCACACTTTTTTCCTAATCCCCAGAACAAAGGGGGAAGTGATTCTTCACTCTCTGGATGTGCACAGACAAATCAGATTCTATCTAGACAGGACTAAATCCTTCAGAAAGTCTGATCAATTGCTGGCTAGTTTTGCTACAGGAGCAGAAGGCAAAGCCATCTCCAAACAAACAATTTCCAAATGGATAGCACACTGCATCCTTTTCTGCTACAAACAAGGGGGGGGGTCAGGGCTCACTCCACCAGAGCATCCCCCACCTCTGCAGCATTCCTCAGAGGAGTCCCCACCAGGGACATCCTGGAAGCTGCCACCTGGACATCTGTTCACACTTTCACCAAACATTACCACCTGCCTCTCTTTGCCAAATCCAGGGCAGGGTTTGCCTCTACAGTCTTGCAGGGCATCCTAGCCAGCACCTAGTTTATTTTACTGCCTCCACCCATTTTCTCAGTTTTGGGAATCAACCCAAATGTGATAACTGCAGCAGTGAAACATGAAGAACATAGTAAGTTGTGTACACTTACCATAAATGTAGATGTTCGAGTGTATTCACTGTTGCAGTCCTGGTTTCCCTCCATCTCCTTTTTCTTCTCTCTCCTTTCTAAGGGACATTTTGGGGTTCACTTTCTACTGGTGGGGTTCTTCCACCAGAACCTGGCTCATACTTGAGGGCTCCTGACAGGTTAGGGCAAGAAAAACTGATGTAATGGCGTTGGCTGCCTTACATTATACTACTGATGACCTGACGTCAGTTCTGAAGTGACAGTGGCCTACACAGAAATACTAAGCCTCTGGTATTCGGGCTGGCCGAGGGCTACCCTGGCAGGGATAACCCAAATGTGATGACTGCAACAGTGAATACACTTGAACATATACATTTATTGCAAGTGTACACAACTGTACTTTCTGATGGATGAGGTGGCACAGAAGTAGCTTTAGCCAATTTCATTTCACTTCTAGAAGTTGCTTTTTTGTAGTATCTCACTGTAATTTTTCATCCCAAAGACTTGCATTTAAAAGATGTAGTTCTGTAGAGGGCAGCTTGTAACATTTGTACAGTTTCAGAGTTTGGATCTATAGAAAACTGCTTCAGACTATGACAGTGGGATTAAGTGCCAAACCACATGAACCAAAAGGTTTTCTATTTGGAAGTTCACAGCCCAGTAATGTCTTTCCTATTTTAATAATTAATTGTGATTGAAACAGAAAAAACAGCTAATTGCACAACTCACTGCAAAATGTTTCAAGCATTTTTTTTGCAGGGACTTTACACCTGTACAGCCTCTAGGATATGGAACGACATCCTCCACCCCTCTGCTTTTTACATGCATTAAATCTGAATTTGGTGTTTCTCGGGACGAATGCAACTTTGGACACTTTATATAACCCTTCATTTGCACTTGTAGTTTGACATTTCCAATGACTGCAGTTATAGTTCTTGGAATTTTAACAGACAACCCAAACAAAGTAAACTGAAAGGCAACTGGGAACCTCTGGATAAAAAAAATTAAATACATTTTTCTGGTAATGTCCATTAATTGTTAATCTGAGTCAACAGCACCCCTGATATAAAATGATAGAGGCCTGACTACAGCCCAGGGGACCAGAGTTATGTTCATGGCTTGGGCACCAGCTTGAGCTGGCAAGGGAGATCGGGGTAGGGGAGGAGTAATGCTGCACCACCAGCTCACTTGACCTCATGTGTGTTGGGGGGACTCATGCCTGGGGTGCACAGTCCCATAGTATATTCTCTGATGAAAACTAAAGATTACAAAGTAGTACTGTCTCCTAGGAGGGAAGTACAGTTTTGAGGAGTTATATCAACTTCAGAAATGAGTGATATGCCCTCACTGGTGCCCATTGCACATTGAATCCTGATGCTTGTTACTGGGCATGCAGCATAGAATGTTGGGCTAAAACAGGAAAAAAAACTTACTTGCTATATGAATGCTGAACCTTCTTGGTCAGCTCTTGCCCCCAGTGGAGGCTCAACAAATGGGTCAGTCAGCCGAGAGTGGGGTGATATTTGGCAGGCACCAGGGAAAACTCCCCTCCACAAAAATGCTAATTTCAGTAATTTTTTAGCTGCTTGTTAAAGATAAAATATCTGTGAACTGTGTACTTATCTTCCCTGAATTATGTTTTATGTCTCTTTTATGCTCTGATGTTTGCCTACTGAACTTATAGTTTCTGACACATACAGTGGAAATTATGACAAATCTCTTCTGTAACATTGGGCTTCATTATCTACCATAAATAGTAGAGTTCATCCAATCCTTTTGCTGTACAACTCCTTTCATTGAAAAGTCAGGAGTAGGAATACTAATAAAAGTCTCTCACTATTTAGCAGATAAGTTGTCAGCCCTCATTAGCCAACAAGCTATTGTAGCTACAAGAATGTATGTGACATACACTGGGAATTTCATGTTATCAGTTATTTCTGGGTACAGCAGAAGTCCATGTTTAATCTAGTTTTATTTAATACACACTTCTTTCTGTGACAAATTTGAAAAGACTGTACTCGAACAGTGGGATTCTGAATTTTGTGATTTTGTCTAGATGGTAGATATCATTCACTAATTTGTGAACAGCCATAGTTACGATACAACTGAAAATAGTTTGCACCCATCCTCACTTCCTGTTTTCTGCTCTGTAGTTCTAGAAGCTTCTACTCTGTGAAAATATACACATACATGTTGCAGTGCTGCTTGTCTTTCACATTAAGGTGCAACACAACAGACTAACACTATTGTTTGTGGCAGGAACGTAACCAAATTGTGTTTCTAATATTAACAATGCTTTGTAAGCAGAAGTTAGCTTGCTGTAATACAACATCTCATTTTCTGCTATGACTATCAGAGTCTCTCAGCAGGTTGAAGATTAAACCAAGTAAAAAAATGTATATGTGGTAAGTACCCCTTATATAAATTTATTAACTCTACATTCACACAATTGTGGAGAAAAAAGCAAAAGTCGACTGGTATCACATTGTTGTCACGTGCTAATAGAAGCAGCTGTAGCAGTGATTTTCACTAACAAACTCTGACCTTACTCATGAAAGTTGGTGAGTTAAATTCATGACTTGAAGTTTTATTTTATTTAGAACTTGTAGACTAATAGATTAGTTCTACTCATCAGATAGGAAGCTTACAGAAACTCAGTTTGCGTAGTTACAGAAGCTGTTACAGAGGGGTGTGCACTCAAAGCAATGCTAAGCACTTTCTGACTGTCTACTTTGTTGGTACAAAAATGAACATAAACTAGTACTACCAAGCAAACATTGAAGAACTGCGGTGGTGGTGGTGCGGTAGCGTTGTCGCCTCACAGTAAGACGTTGTCCCGTTCGATTCTCAGTTAGAGCGTCTTGTGTGTGGAGACATGCGTGAATGGGCGTACCTTCGTTGAAGGTTGTGCGTCAGGGCCGGCAACTCGGCACGTAAATATCTACTGACAATCATTAGCAGACTGGAGTTCCGCTGTGGCGACCCCTAACCGGGAAAAGCCGAAAGACACAACAACAACCAAGCAAACATTGAACCTTTCCACCCTAAGAATACAATGAGATACAGTGACCTTCTCATTGAAAGTGTCTAAACTATAATCTTTTATTACTTCCAAAGTTCATATGTCATTGGTGGTATAGAAGATGCCCCATTACAATATGTCTACTACATCCTGCATTTAAACAGACAGTTTTTGATGGTGAACCTCTATGCAAACATGTAGAGGGTGTAGAAAACAGTGGCATCGAGGTATACCTGTGCTTTCACAGTCAGACCTTGGCCACTCATAGTCTGAAATGATGTTCAGTTCTGTTCTCCTTGGTACTAATCTGTTCACTCCCTGCCTTTTAGGCAGATTGCTTCAAAGGCTCTAAGGGCATACTTATGAATCTTTCTAAATCAAAATGTATGTGCAACACACACTGCATAACATCTGGGGAAAATGTGTGACGCATGTTCTAACCTGAAACTGGAAAAGAAAAATATATGAGAATCTAGCACAAAAATATTTCTAATGTTTGTGGACACCACTGCTATGGTGTATACTATGATGGATGTTTCCTTTAAAGATAGTAGAACAGGTGTGTAAATGCACCTACTGCTTGCAGTACAGAGGGATTTGAGAGTTAAAATGAGTGTTATACTTTGTCATGTGACATATGAAAGGAGGATCCTGTACTTAGCCCTAAGCAAGGAAATTGCAGGGCATGGAATTGTTGAACTTGAAAAGTCTTCAATGAAAAGTTGACTGACCCCCTCCCCCCAAAAGGTAGTTTTTTTATCATGAGGCAAACAGTATGCACCAGCAATGTCTGGTTCTGCACCCCTCGCACTTTCTGATTGACACATACCTCTCAACCTATTTGCTTAAGAATTCTGGACAAAGGCAAAATTAATGGGGAGCAAAATTAGGGACATGTTTTAAATATTACTCCAAGTCACTTTAAAAAAGTTATTACAACAATAAGTTTTGCGTCATCCTGCATTTTCTGAACAATAAGAAGTATGAAACACTAATGTCTGGTATTATCAACTTACTGAAATCCTTAGTAATATACTAAAAATCACAAATTGTATGAAGGGTAAGGCAGAAATGTGAGATAAAACCTAGGTATTCTGCAAAATTCTGGACATTCGAGAGATACACCTTGGAGAATTCGACATGTGCCAGGGTTTCAGTACTACCTGTTATAAATTTAGTCACTCATTCCATATTTGATTGATTTCCTCTCACAAAGAGAGCCACAAGCACATGCAGAATAGTTGCCAGACTTTACAGTTCCTAGATTGAGATAGGAAGTACGTCTTGCTTACACAAAAAAAGAGTAAAATCCCATGACTGGAGGAACTCCCTAGTCAACCTCAGTAAGAAGCTGAGATCCCTTATAAAATCCTCCAAAGCTAGTAACGAAAACAAAATGGCCACTGACTCTAAAGACAACCACAAAGTATTCTATAGCTATGTCAAGAATCTCAATGGGAACACTCAGATCTGCTCTGAGTTACAGCACAATGGCACTAAATATACAGAACCAGCTGATATTGCCAACATCCAAGCAGATAGGTTCAGTGCTATCTTTACCCCCCCTCTCACCCCCTAGAGGGCCCATCTCTATACCGGAAGAATGCAAAGTTCCTATAATCACGGCTGCACAGGTAAAAAACACACTCTCCAAAGCCAAGAGCACAGCATCCATGGGACCTGACAATATCCCAGGCTGCGTTCTACACAAACTACAGAATGAACTGGCACCCTACCTAAGTACCATGTTCAATCATAGCCTCACCTCAGGCTTTGCAGCCACTGAATGGCACACCATGACAGTTATCCCACTCCACAAAGGGGGAGCCACGACGGACCCCCGGAACTACTGTCCCATTAGCCTGACGAGCTTGGTCTGCAAGGCCATGGAACTTATAGTTTCATAGTTTCATAGTTTAGTACTAGGCTATCTGCCCTGGGGCATTTGTAAGCCTAGTCATAGTGATGTGGCTTTTGCCACCCCATGAAAAGGTACAAAAATGTACAGAATAAATTTAGAATACTGTGCCTCTGTCTAGTAGTGACACAATGAAGGTCCCCCTTATATAATAGAATTAGTTTACTGTGCCCCTGTCTAGCAGTGACACAGATGTGACCCCTGAGGTAAACTTACGATCTCCCATCCACTCATCAAGATTTCTCTTGAAGAGAGTCAGTGAGGGGCTCTGCCTAACATGAACTGGGATCTTGTTCCAAAGCATGGGAAGCCTCTGGGTTATGAATCTGTCCCTCCAGCATGTCATATTCATACTTGTGCCAGGGTTTAAGTCTTTAGCTCTCGTGGTCCTGATGGATTTGGATTTTTTGAGGTGGAGCATGTCCATCAGATCCTGATTGGACATGGCCTTGTACGTCAGGCAGAGATCACCTCTGAGCAGGCAGTATGCAACTGAATAGAGCTGAAATTTCTTTAGTCTGGAAGAATAAGACATATGTTGGAGACCCTTGATCCTCTTGGTGAGGTACTTTTGTGGTCTCTCCAGCTGTTGCAAATGCCGGGTGAGGTACATACCAAATGGGCATTGTACTCAATCATGGGTCTGATGAGGGAGGAGTATAGGGGTACAATGACATCCTTGGATCTGGATGTGAATCCCTTCATGATGAGGTGTGCAAGGTAGAATGTTTTTCTAACCACTTTGGCAACGTGGGTGTCTCAAATGAGAGGTCACTGTCAACTTGGGTCCCTAGGTCTCTGATTACTTTTTCTGTACTCAATGGGTTGCTGTCTATGTGATAATTTGTGGGTACTTTGTTTTTCCCAAAGGGGATGACTATACATTTTTTGGCATTTAGTTTAAGGCCATGACTCCGGCACCAGTTGTCCGTTCCTGTGAGGCCTTTTTGTAGGATGTATGTGTCTGCTGGTGTATCGACTATGGCACCTAGTTTGCAGTCATCTGCGAACTTTGTCAGCCACAACCCTCCCATGTTTGCTTTAACATCTGAGAAATAAATGCCGAACAAGAGGGGTCCCAGGACAGATCCCTGTGGGACACCACTTGTGACTGGCTTTGAGTCTGACATTGCTCCAGTGATTTTAACTTTATGGGTTCTGTCCTTTAGCCAGTTTGCAACCCATCTAGTGACATAAGGGTTTACGTTTAAGCTGTTGAGCTTATCTATGATGCCTGAGTGGGGTATTGTGTCGAAGGCCTTAGCCAAGTCCAGGTAGGCTGTATGGACTGCTTTGCCCTCATCAATGGCTCTAGTGACTGTTTCGAAAAAGTCAACCAGGTTCAAAAGGCAGGATCTGCCCTTTACAAAGCCAAACTGGGTGGGGTCAAGTGTCTGTAGGTCCCCTATGTCTCTGTTTATGAGTTCCATAATGATTCTTTCCATAGCTTTGCAGACCAGGCTGGTTAAGCTTATGGGGCGGTAGTTCCCAGGGTCTGTAGATGTACCCCCTTTGTGGAGTGGGACCACTGTTGCTGTACGCCAGTGTTCAGGTACATATCCTGTAGTAAGGCTAAGGTTAAATAGCATTTTTATGTGCGGGTTTAGCTCCTCTTGGAGTTTACGTAGCATGCAACCCGGGATATCGTCAGGTCCCATTGATGCTGTGTTTTTAGCTTTGTTGAGGGCGGTTCTCACTTGGACATCTGAGATGACAGGGAGATTACATTCAGCTGGGATAAGTATTTCTTCTTTTGGGGGTGAGGGAGGGGAGAAATTTGCACTGAACCTGTCAGCCAGAATGTTGGCAATATCTGTGGGTTCAGTGTATTTTTTGTTGTTGTGAACTAACTCTGAGCATATCTGAGGGTTTCTGCCCAGGTTTCTATCATAGCTGAAGAAGGCTTTGTGGTTATCTTTAGTGTCCTTAGCGATTTTTCTCTCAAAGTTGGTCTTGGATGTTTTTATGAGAGAACGTAGTTTTCTGCTAATGTTGATCAGAGATGTCTTCCCTTTATGGGATTTTGCTCTGACATGCAATAGCTTCCTTCTTTTGTTATACAGTTTGTTAATGGCTGAGGTCCACCAGACAGGACGCTTGCCTTTGGTGGAGAGTGACTTGGATTTATTTGGGATTGCATGATCCATGCATTCTTGGAGATGTCCATAGAAAGCATTTGTGAAGGATTCAGCATTGTGGGATGTGGTATCCACTGGCCCAGTGGGCTTAAAGGATACCATCTCAGTCTTAAGAAGAGTGAAGTCTGCTTTTGAGAAGTTTTTCACTGTGGTCTTTTGTGCTGGGGGTGGAGGTGGGATATGTATATCCAGGGTGATTAGTTTGTGATCAGATCTCACTAGTGAGGGGTATACCTCCGGTGTGGAGCATTTTGTCCCCATGTTTGTGATGATCAGGTCTAGTATATTATCTCCCCTAGTGGGAGAGGTGACTAGTTGTTCCAGTGCATTTGAATTTATGAATTCCAGGAACCTTTGGGCTAGGGTGTTAGGGCTAGAATAATGTACCCAATCTATGTTTGGGTAGTTGAAGTCTTCCAGTATGATGGTATTTTGTGATACATTCATATCCTCCAATGTCTTCAGGAAGGCTGAGTGGGGTTCCTGAGATTGGGAGGGTGGTCTGTAACATGCTACCAGTTGTATAGCAGTTTTGCCTATGGTTAGTTGCACCTGTATGGTCTCTGATGCTTCATGTGTTGCTACTAACCTGGAGGTGTGGGTGTCCTTGATGAATATGGACACTCCCCCTCCCTTTGTGCTTCAGCCCAGGTTTTGGGGCCGAAAAGCATGATACGAGATATAGCCTGGTAGCACTGGGGTGCTCTTAGGAGCCTTGAACCAGGTTTCAGTTACTGCACAGACATCAATGTTCTCCATGCTGAGGAGTGCATCGAGTGCCTGCATCTTGAGATTTAGACTTCTGGCATTGAGCAGCATTACCCTTAGATTTTTTCCATTTTTGTTTTCTAAGGAGGTGGGTTTGTCTTTTGAGCCTTGCCTAAAAAAGGCACTATAGGGGTGGCAAGAGCCTTAGCCAGTAACTGGAAGCCCAGTGGTGACAGGTGTAAGCCATCCCTTGCGAAGCAGCATGGATTGTCCAACATGTCATCCCAGGCAGACAGACATTGGATCCCCTTAGAATGACAGCAGTACTTGAGCCAATTATTAAAGCTGATCATCTTGTCTTTGTATTGTGGCATCATTCTTGGTGAGGGCAAGATGCTGCTCAGGGTCAGGGTCATACCAGCCTGGGCTACATAATTGGAGAGCTCCTCTATGTCTCTTTTCATGTAGTCCAGGGAGGTATGTCTCAGGTCATTCACGCCAGCATGGACAATGACAGAGTGCGTGTGTTATGTGGCGGATCCTAGCTCCCGATAGGCAGCTCACAGTCACCCTCTCCTTGTTCAGCCTGGTAAGCGGGACATCAGTGTGTCTGACTATAGAGTCACCTATTACTAGTGTATCAGGCATGGTGTTTGGCCTTAAGGGCTGTGATTGGTTGACACACTGATTTATTGAAGTATGTGTTGCATGTGTTTTGTTTTGAGGTGGTGGATTTTTGGATGTCTGCTTTGGGAGCCTCTGTTGTTTTGGTAAGTTTTTTATTAGAGCCTCTGAGTATGTCTTTGTGTTTTTATGTGTTTGGTTTGCAGTTGTGGTAGGTCTATGTGGGACTGGGTTTGTTGTGTGTGTGGTTACCATCTCCTCCTGTCTGGTCATGCCAGCCCTGAGTTAAGAGAGTTCATCCTCCAGTTTGGCTATATAGTTGCATCTCTCACATGTATTTGTGTTTGTTGTGAGGAGGAGAGGGTTGTCTGTCTACATGAGACAATTGTAGCATTGTCTCAAGATACCCAGATTAACCAGCTGAACTGGAGAGGACGCCAGTAATCTCCCACTCGACATGCTAGAACAGTATAAGGGAGTGCTGTGCCTTTAAGGGAAGTGGATATTCACAGGGGTGGTAGGTGGATGTAGTGCTTTACTTAGTACGAGAGTGCTTACTTAGTAGAGAAGTTTTGAGAACAAGTGCTAGGCTTATAATATAGTGAGTAGTCTGATTATACTAAGAGTAGAGCTTCCTTAAGGGAAAATTTGAAGAGCAGACTTGGCAGAGCCAGAAGAAGTTTAACTGGCTATGCGCACAAACTCGCAAAGCCGCGCAAATGCGGATTTTAAACAGGGAACTACAAAAGAGCTAGAAATGGTCCAAAACAACCAATTACTACAGCTCTTGTGCTGAGGTCACTTCCTACAGGGACAGGTAGGCTGCTCAAGGCTCATTGTGGAACTCATAAACAAAGACATTGGTAATCTCCAAACTCTGGACCCTACCCAGTTTGGATTTGTAAAAGGCAGATCATGTCTCCTAAACCTGATTGACTTCTTTGAAGCAGTCACCAAAGCCATAGATGAGGGTAAAATGGTTCACACAGCTTATCTAGATCTCGCCAAGGCTTTTGACACCATCCCCCACTCTGGAATTATAGATAAGCTCACTAAACTAGGTATAAATCCCTATGTCACAAGATGGGTTGCCAACTGGCTCACGGACAGAACCCACACTGTGAAAGTAGCAGATTCCAAGTCCGACTTCAGACCAGTGACAAGTGGAGTACCACAGGGTTCAGTCCTGGGCCCTCTCCTGTTTGGTATCTACTTCTCTGAAGTGCAGACTAACACAGAAGGTCTTTGGCTAACAAAGTTTGCAGATGACTGCAAACTAGGAGCCATAATTGAAACTCCTAACGATGTGGACAAACTACAAAAGGGCCTCACTGAGACAGATACCTGGTGTCAAAGCCATGGCCTGAAGCTCAATGCCAAAAAGTGTATTGTCATCCCCTTTGGTAAAAACTCTGTACCCATGAACTACCACATAGCTGGTAGTCTACTTAATGCCAAAAATGTGATAAGAGACCTTGGGACACAGGTGGATAGTAGTCTCTCCTTTGATAATCACATTGCCACAGTGGTCAGGAAATCCTTCTATGTGGCTCATCTCATCACAAAAGGATTCTCATCCAGAAAAAAGAGGTAATTGTTCCCCTCTACTCATCACTCATTAGACTCATTATAGAGTACAACGCCCCTTTTGGTATGTACCTCACAAGACATCTACAACAACTGGAAAGACCACAGAAATACCTCACAAAGAGGATTACTGGCCTCAAACTGATGCCCTACGCAGACCGTCTCAAAAAACTACAGCTTTACTCCATCACATATCGCCTACTCAGTGGCGATCTCTGCCTAACATACAAAGCTATGTCAAACACAGAACTGTTGGACTTGCTCCACTTTAAATCCCAATCCCTCCGAGCTACACGCTCTAGGGACCTAAACCTTGTCACCACAATAAAAAGAACATGCTGGAGGGATAGATTCCTGTCCCAGAGACTTCCCATACTCTAGAACAGACTACCTATCTATGTCAAGCAGAGCTCCTCATTAGCACTCTTCAAGAAAAATCTTGATTATTGGATGGGAAATGGGAAATTCACCCCAGGGATCACTTCTGTGGCTCTGTTCGACAGGGGCACAGGAAAATCATTTTCTTGGGTGGCGAAAGCCAGGGTACATTTTTTGGCTAGGCTTATATAGACCCTAGGGCCAATAGCCTAGTACCTACCTATGAACAATGTTTCCTCTTTAAATACATTATCTGTGCCAGATATCAATAGCTGTGCAGTGGTATGCTGATATTCTTGTATTAACACTGATGTTTGTTTGAAATACTGGGTAGTCAGATCTCCAAGTGATGCATGCATATTCCTTAATGGCGTGTTCCTAATTCAAGCAATCATTTGTGGGTCTGAGTTCAACTTGCTTTCTTTGAAAAGTTGGAATATTATATACTCTGTCATCAGGACTTGTTTGTTATGGTTTGTAGTTTTCCTGCATTATTACTGCTTTCATGTTTCATACCACCTTACAAATATTAATCAAAGCTGTTTGTTATGGCATAACAGATCAGTTAAAATTCTATATTTAAAAGCAATTGCATATTTTAAGGTATTGTATGGAAATTAGTAGGGAGGATTAAGGCTATGAGCTATTAGCAAGCTGTTTCCTATATTCCTGGGTTTGATTTTCTAGGCCTGTGTAACTCTTGAGTGCTTCTGGAATGCATCTGACAGTTCAGTGCTCTGCTCTAGTTAAGAAATACAAATAAATACATTGCAACAGTGCAGTACTGATTATATGTATTTTAAATGGCTGACTGGATACAGATATTATAGGGGACTTGTAGATTGTTCCAAGTGAATTTTAGAAAATTTACCAAACCCCATATCTTTTATCATTGGAAGTTACTAGGCTATTGGCCCTGAGGCCATTATAAGCCTAGCCAAGAGTTTAGCCCATTTTTAGACAAGTCCTAGTTCTTTGACTAGGCACGGAAGCATCTCTTATTTTAGCCTGCATTAGAGCCTTCAAATGTCAGCATTGACTTAACTGAGTGGATTGTAGATTAAAAATAGCTCTACTATTTATTTTAGGGAAACTCTACAGTTCATTGTACTGATGATCCCCCAGTTGTGCTGGTTTAACCTTAGCATCTGAATCTCATTAAGCTGTGGATACCCAGCAGCCTTTGGGTATTTCGTCTGGTACTTCCTTATCTCATCAGATATATTCATATTGTAATGAAGATGACACATTGCCTGCAACTTCTCATTAGGTGTTAATATGCTGGTGACAAATTTCACTTTCAAATTTTTTGGAGTTTCTTGTTACTGTTTTCATAACTTTCAACCTTCCATCTTTAATATGTGGAACTCTACTTCTCACAATGTGGAACAAATGCGCAAAATATGGAGCACTTACAAACAGCTTATTATCAGCTTCAACTATAAAGCTCAAGTGATGATTAAACTGGGTAACTTTATATGTATAAAAACTTCTTTTGATGAATTAATATGATTCAATATTATTCACCATGGACATCAGTTTAAAAAATTGTTAACACTGAATGTGTGACACTACAGACCCTTTCAGTGTAGAACTGTGAGGGATATGAACTTTTTAAGACTCAAAAATGAGGAATGTCCTCTATAATGAGGTACACTTGAGAAGTATGACTGTTTTATTACAGACAGTCAAACTTTGGGGAACACATCATTTTATTATGGGAATCACCAGTGATAAGTCAGAGAGCACAAGTCACTGAACTACCTATTTGCTTATGGGCCTGTTTCCTTTTCTTTCCTTTAGCAAATGAAACTGGGTTTTTTATTCTATTATTTTTGTGGGGGTCAGGGCCAGATCTAGCATAAGGCAACCTAGGCAGCTCCCTAGGGCCCTGCGCTGGCTTGGGGACCTCATAAGTCCTGCTACAAGAAAAATATAAAATAAAATTGAAAAATAAAGAAAACTGCCCCACTCCCATCCACATCATCCAGCCAGATTACCCCTTGACTGCCATACCTTTATGTGTGAGAAGCTTAGTTTCAGGCTACTTGTGTCTCTCTCATTGATTAGTACATTTGAGCCAGTGAGAAAGAGACTTCAGACCTTATGCATGTCAGAATTTAGCTTTTCTGTAGCATGTCTGGCTATTGCTTGCCATTTCAAATCTGTTACGGTTTCATGGGAAAGCTGCTGTGCTTGGAGCTTCATTGCAGTCAATCTGACGAGAGACGTTTTTGCGCTGGTGTTATTTATAGTATGGATGACTAGCGACAACGAGATAAAATTCATTGCTACTACTATGCATGGATCTCAATGAGAGACGAATTTCAGGGATTTTTTTGCAAGTTGGTATGTTTTGTTTATGGTGTGTGTGAATGTGTGCCTGCATGAGTGTGTACAGTATGAATAAAAATCCAGACTTATTATTAGAATGCTGTTTTCTGTGGATTTCAAAGTCATCTACACCTCATTGAAGAGGGTTTTTTTTCATATATATCATTCTACTGAAGAAAATAAGATTGTACTTAAAAAAAAAAAAAAAAAATGTGCCTTGGAAAACGACCCTAAGTTGTAGCTGTACATAATGTGTACAAGGGTAATCTAAAGAATATTCCTTGTAATAATTAGGAAATTTTGGCAGTGGATTAATTGATTCTAAAGTCAGTTATAAACTGAAAATCTCTCCATGCCATCATTATGTCTATCTTGTACAGTGACAATATAGCGTGCCACCTGTTTGACATAAAACACAGCAGATTTGGAGAATTATATAGCAGGTCAATCCAGAGTCTACATTCTTATATTAAGTCTAAAAAGTCATTCTCCATTTTCAGAAACAACTACTTTCAACAGCACTGAAACATCTAACAGGCTGTGTGTAAGCAAGCAGAGACGTGACTCAGTAATAACCACATTAAGGATGGACACACTAGCACTTTTTGTCATCTGCTGAGTAGCCATTAACCACAAGCAGTGGGGTAAAAATGCCAGCAATGAAGTGTTGCACTCTTTGCAGTGGACATGTATTGCACTACAAATTCCATATAATTGTTCACAGTTTCTTAGGCTCATAAAAACTATCAGGCGATCAGTCTACAGACCATTACCAGCCTAGCTATTAAATCATGTTTAAAAGTTCCCTACTAGTCAAGGAGAATATGAGGATAACCCATCTAATTATCAAGGTTTAACTTGAAGGTGGCAATGATGCTAATCTGTTGGCAGATAGGAAAATTTGTTCCAGAGAAGGGGATATGAATCTATCATGCCTACATGTTTTATTTAGCTGTTGCTATGGGTTTAAGTCCTTTAACAGGGATTTGAATGCTCTGTTCTGTAATTATACGAAGGGAAACATTTACAAAGCAGAAACATGGACTGTTACTGTTCTAAATGCTCTAATGCTAGAGATCAGAGTTTTATAACTCTTATTGCTCAGAATATATGCATTGCAGTGACCACCCATGAGCACTGTTTCGTTAAGTGACTTGCTCAGTGTCACACAATAGGCAAGCGAAAAAAGAAAGAATCAGATCCTGCACCTTTGACTGCAGGAAGCTGCTCTTGAAGAATGTGGAGCTTTAATCCTCTGCACCATCAGACTTCCAATGACAGTTCCATTTGTTCAGAAAAGGTATGTTATTATTACCCTGCTGTTTATGTTATAGATTTAAGTGAATTGGTAGTCCACCTTTTATCTCTGACAGTTTTACATTTATTGCAGAGGACTAAAGCTCTAACTTGTTTATGAGCTCTTTCTTGTGCAATGGGTATAGGGTTGGCATCCTTAAACCTTTACTTGTCTACTCTGTGACCTTGAGCAAATCACTTAACTAGATAGTGCTTTGGGAATTTAGGAATTTTAGCTAGAATCCTTAATATTCTCCTGGAACTTGTGCTTAGTTTAACCTGTTTTGCAGAACACCTCTGAATTTGTCCTTCATTAAATTCCACTACCCCCCTGGTAAATCACTGAGGATTACAGTCAGTCAGTAATGCCATGTCATCAGAATTTTGTAGATGTTCTTTGTGTTTCACTGTTGCAGTCATCACACTTGGGTTATCTGCCTGCAGGTAGCCCTCAGTCGGCCCAAATACCAGAGTCTTGGGATTTCTGAGTCGGATGCTATCGCCTTTTCCATGACGTTAGGTCATCAGGGGTATAAAACATGCAGCCGATGCCATTACATCAGTCTTTCTTGCCGAGAAGGAGCCTGAAGCAGAAGCAGTTCGCAAGTGCTGGTCGTCTGCTACCTGAAATTTTTTTTTTCGAGTTTCAAACCTGAAGTCTTCTAAAGCTAAGTACCGCTTTGAGGATTCTTTTTTCTTGCTCTAACCAATGTCAGAAAAAGTTAACAATTGTCTTGCCTGTGGAAAGCAAATACCTCATAGAGATTTTCATTCTTACTGCATCACCTGTTTAGGCTCAGACCACGACGTCCCTTGCTGTCAGTTTTGTGCCTCGTTTAATGCTCTGAACCATTTGTCGTCGGGCTATTTTTGTAGTTAAATTCTTTCGCTCTTGTTCTCCGTATTCCAAAATGGCTTCAATAAGCCATCCGACTACCAATCTTCTGAAAAAGTGCAAAAACAAAGACAGAGACAGACCGCATAGGTCAAAAACTGCCAACGATGTTTCCGTTAAGCTAGTCGCCAATCCGCCAGTACTCAGTGAGGCACCTTTGCAGCCCTTGATGCCCACTTCTGCTGATTCCCAGGCCTCTGCTGAGATCCATTTGGAGTCAGGTATGCTGCAAGATGCTTCTTCGACTATGGAACCTGCAGATGTCTCTACCTTGGATGGGTCCGGCCGCTGTGCAGGCACTGGCTTCTGATGGTGTTTTCTATCCTACCGATGTTTATATTAAACTGACAACTTCTTTTTATAACTAAAACTACCAAGTTTCTCAGACCCAGAGTTCACACTATGCCTAGAAAACCGATGTCCAAAGCGCATGCTCAAGCTCCCATGCCACAAAAGCAAATGCTTGGAATGGCTGAAGACCCTATTACTCTAATTAGGGGAAGCCAACCTTCCCCTGCTAAAAGACAAATAATTGAATTTCCTTCTGATTCTATAGACCAGGAGTCCGATGACTCTGGCCCTTCAGATTACCAGGACATACCCTTATTTACCTATGAGTATTCATATGCAGAGGAATCCATTCCATTTGCCTCCCTTCCAGAGGATTTTTCTTTTGGTGAAACTTTGCATAACTTAAGAGAGCATTTCCACTGGGGAATGCCAGGACTATCCTCAGTCCAAAGAGAGACTCAGGGAATTTTTAGATTTGCCTCAGCACAGGCCTCTAGCTATACCCCATGTCCTGGATATTGTAGATGATGTCTTCATGGAATCCAGTCTTACTCCTGACGCTTTACCACCAGCTCCAAGAAAACCTGACAGGTACTACAGAGTACCTGACACTCACAAATTTCTCTTTAAGAATCCTACTGTGGATCCAGAGACCATTTCCCAGGGACCTAAAGGCATTAAGGTTACTACAGCCAAAAATCCTGCCCCTTCAGACAGAGATTTTAGACAGATTGGGTAAGAAGGTATATACCTCTGCAACTCTTGCCATCAGGGCTTTGAATTGCCAGTTTCACATGTTGAAGTACCAGCAACATATTATGGAACTAACTAAACAAAAAATTGTGTTACTGCCAGATTGTGCAGAAAATAAAGATTTACAAGAGTTAATGCATTCTGAAAACCAAGTTAGTAAACATACTCTGCAGTGTGGGTTTGATGCCTTAGAAGCATCTTGCAGGGCTGCTGTCACTGGGTCTGTACTGAGAAGGCATGCTTGGCTGAAGGAACAAGTCTTGCCAGACGATGTCAAAGCAAAATTACTAGATGCTCCATTAAATCAGGATCGTTTGTTTGGCACAAAAGCAGAAGAAGTTCTTAAAAAGATGGAAGAAAAAGCTAAATCTATGCAAACTGTCAAAGATTTCTTACAGGTGCAGCCACTAAGATTCAGTAGGCATTGGCCTTCAAAAAATGGTCCTTTCCAGTCCCTCCCAGGCCTTCTCAGTCCAAACCCAGGGAAAACAGAGCCCCAAGACTACAGTCTCAGGGTATGCAGAGATCTAAACAATGTAGTGTTCCCACCTAAAAACAGGGAGTGGTAAGCCACCCTTTTACGGAAAAAGTTCACAATGACTTTCCAATTATCCTTCCCAGCCATGTCCAAGTACTTGCACCCCTAGAAGGAAAACTTGCCCTTCATGCAAAAAAATGGATGTCCATTACTCAGGACCATTGGGTTCTAAACATTGTATCCCAGGGATACAGATTCTACTTCCACTCACTGCCAACTCCCAAGTGGGTTGCCAGACCTTCCTCCAAACCAGTGGGCAGAGGCTCAAAAGCAAGTACTTTCCCTTCTCCATATCAGGGCTATTCAACCTGTTCCAGTAGAACAAAGGGGACAGGGTTTCTACTCCTGACTGTTCCTGGTGCCCAGAAAAGAGGGCTGTTGGCACCCTCTCCTGGATTTAAATTCTCAACACCTTTCTGGTGGTCCCAAAATTCAAAATGCTTACACTGCAACAGCTTCTTCCTATGCTAGTCAAAGATGCCTGGTTAGTCACCTTAGACTTAAAAAAAGTTTATCTGCACATCCCCATAAGGGAGTCTTCCAGGAAATATCTACATTTCAGGAAAGGATCTATGCACTATCAGTTCTCTGCACTTCCGTTTGGCTTATCTACTGCGCCCAGAGTATTCACAAAGTGCCTGGCTCTAGCCATTGCATATTGCAGGCAGAGAAATATTCAAATTTACCCATACTTGCTCGATTGCCTGATTCAGGCTGACAGTCAGGAATTGCTACTTCAGCACCTGGCATTTGTAAAAAGGCTTCTAACTTCACTGGTATACACCATCAACACAAATAAATCACAAAACTGGTGCCCAGCCAACAAATTGTATTCCTGGGAGCAAGCTTACACAACTTCCCAGATGGCATTCTTCACTCCAGAAAAGCAGGTCCCTTTGACAAATTATTTCAAACTAATGGCCACCAAAACCCAGCTATCTGCAGGGAAAATACTGCAAGCCCTAGGGTTCATGGCCTCATGCATTCTGCTAATTCCATATGCAAGACTGCATATGAGGAAACTTCAATGGTACTTAAAAAGTCTCTGGTGTCAACATTCTCAGGACCTGGAAACAGTGATCCCTATCATACCTTGTCTAAGGACAGAGTTCCCATGGTGAGCAGAGGCATGCAACCACAACAAGGGCACTCAACCCCTTGCCACCCAATCCCTGACAACAGACTCATCAGACTATGCATGGGGGCTCACATGGCAGGCAAATGCATTCAATGCAAATGGAGCCCAGAACAAATCCCCCTGCATATCAATCAAAAAGAGATGCTAGCTGTACAGAATGCTCTGACAGCCTTCAAATACCTTATCCTTCCAGGACAGCTCCTGATAAAGACAGACAACACCACCGTTATGTGGTACATAAACAAGCAGGGGGGAACCCATTCTTTCACACTCTGAAGGTTAGCCATGGCCCTGTGGAACACAGCCTTGAGCAACCAAGTGCACCTACAAGCTCAATTCCTGCCAGGCAAGCAAAATTCACTGGCAGATGACTTAAGCAGAAATCTACTGGACCCTCACATGTGGAAACTGGAACCCAACTCATTCAAACGTCTAACCCAGAGGTGGGGAACACCAAAGGTGGACCTTTTGACTCCCCCCAAATCTACCAATTGAGCAAATTTTACATCAGGAACCCTCACAGCAGAGCCTGGAAGGTGGATGCCCTATCCTTTACATGGGAAAGCCTCTCAATTTATGCCTTTCCTCCTTTGCCCCTCCTCTCAAAAGTGCTACTCAAGATCAAACAGGACAGGCCAAGGGTGATCCTTATTGTTCCAGATTGCCCACGCCATCACTGGTACCCACTCCTACGCAGTCTGACAGCAGTGCCACCGTGGCACCTACATCACACACCTTCCCTGCTGTCTCATCAGGAGGGACAGATTTTGCATCCACAGCTGCAAACCCTAAATCTTGCAGCCTGGCTTATCCCCTGAATACACCACCAGCATCCCTCAGCAAACAGGTGTTGGGCATCATCCTAGAGGCCAGGAAGGCCTAGTACTAGGAAATCCTATTCAGAAAAATGGAAAAGATATTGTTCTTGGAGCCAGTCTCAAGGAAAGGACACAGCCGTGCCCACCTTACCTCAAATCCTAGATTACCTAGCAGAGCTGCTCCACATAGGCCTATCCTTCTCATCAGTTAAGATCCATGCCTCTGCCATCTCAGCTGATTACAATACTGAGCCACCTCTCTTTTCTCCCCCCCTCATCAAACAGTTCCTGAGAGGCGCTAACAATTTCAGGCCCCCGAGGAGAGCTCCCACCCCTGCCTTGTGACCTTAACTTTGTACTAGAGAAACTCACACTTCACCTCTTTGAGCCTGCTGCTGCAGCAGAGTTAAAATTCCTCTCTTGTTAAACAGCCTTACTGCTATCCATCACTTCAGCAAGAAAAGTGTCTGAGTTACAGGCACTAATGGCTGTGGAACCCTTCATTATTTTCCATGGTGACAGGGTTTTCCTCAGGACTAACCCATCATTTATGCCCAAGGTGGTATCCAGTGTGGCTTTAAATCAATCCATCCATTTACCAACCTTTTTCCGTATTCCTCAGAATAAAGGGGAAAGGATCCTGCACTCCTTGGACGTGCACAGTCAGCTCAGGTTCTACCTTGACAGGACTAAACCTTTCAGAAAATCTGATCAGCTTCTAGTCAGCTTTGCTACAGGGGCAGAGGGCAAAGCCATTTCAAAGCAAACCATTTCCAAATGGATAGCACACTGCATCCATTTCTGCTACAAACACCATGGAAAACCTACCCCTCTGGGGATCAGAACTCATTCCACTAGAGCTACCTCAACCTCTACAGCATTTCACAGGGGAGTCCCTACCAGGGACATCCCGGAAGCTGCAACCTGGAGTTCTGTACACACCTTCACCAAGCATTACCACTTACCTATTTTTTCCTAAATCCAGAGCTGGATTTGCTACAGCAGTCTTATAAGCCCTGCTAGCCAGCCCTAGCACTTCTTGACTGCCTCCACCCTTCCTCAGCTTTGGGAATCAACCCAAGTGTGATGACTGCAACAGTGAAACATGAAGAACATAGTGCAGTTGTGTACACTTACCATAAATGTAGAGGTTTATGTGTATTCACTGTTGTAGTCCTGGTTTCCCCCTGGCTTTCTCTATCCTTTCTACTTGTCCTCTTTATGGCAGGGGTATTTACTTTTTAATGCAGGTATTCCACACCATGTAATAGCTTCCTATTTTGGGGGCTCCTGACATCTGAGGCAAGAAAAACTGATGTAATGACATTGGCTGCATGTTTTATACCCCTGACTATCTCTGATGTCATGGAAGAGGCGACAGCATCCGACGCAGAAATCCCAAGAGTCTGGTATTCTGGCCGACTGAGGGCTACTTGCAGGCAGATAACCCAAGTGTGCTGGCTGCAACAGTGAATACACTCGAACATCTACATTTATGGTAAGTGCACACAACTGTACTATTTCATTGTTCAGAAAATGAATGTCTATGGAACACCTGCTATTCTGCTAACATGCTAAGTGAATTAGAGTACTCTGGCACTTAAAGGTTTGAGCTGTTAATGAACTTCTTCCTGTAGTTGATGGTGCAGGGTTTGAATCATTCCACCTCCATTTACCCGCTGTTCCACTTTGAAAAAGTCACTTAACCAGAAAGTGTTCTTGTGTCACCTCCAAAAATAAAACTTTGCCCAATGGGTTTGCCTCGTTAACAAGCAGACAATTTTTGGTCCTTCCCTGCAATTATTTTGTCTTTGTCCTGAATTCTCATGCAAAAATGATGAGAGGTATTTTAGTCTGTTCCTTGTAAAATGTATGGATTTCTGGAAAATTATTGTGGAGTGCAGTTACTACATAATGATAGGCAAATAAGTTTCAGCCTTTGTATCATTCAGAAAATGCCTGCTAATGCAAAGATTGTCATTCTGGCAACTTTAAGTATGCTGAAGAGATATTTAAAATGTCCTGATTTTAGGACCGTTGTCTCTGACCAGCTAAGTGACTGGGGGCATGGGGGTGCAATATTGTGTACCTTGTGATTTAGGTCATTATTTATGTATTTATTCATGCATCTGATCTACAATAGAAATGTGAGGTTTATGCAGTTATACTGTAACTGTTGTCGACATCTATGTTTATAAATACTAAGTTCCTGCGTCCTGGAGGAGTTCTAGTGTAAAGGAAAGCACTGGTTGTGGAAAATAGGAGCATGATCAAATGAGGCATGCTCTTTGGGCACAATTCTGGGTTTACTTGTTTTGTTGACTGTTAGCAGTATGTTTATTATTTGACTGTGAATAAACTGGACAGCATGAACTCTAAAAAAATGAATGCTAGTATTTTAGCTGCGGATGCATTTTTATTTGGCTTATTTTTGCATACGTGGGTGTAAAATGTACTGATGTGCTACAGCAGTTTGTGTGGTACGTAGTGTACGTGGGTACGAGTTGTTAATCAGCTGCTTCCTGTAGTGCAGGAGTTGATTCCCCCAGCAGCAGCCACCTTTTGTCTTCTGTGCATCTCTGACAAACCAACTTTACCAGACATTGCTCTTGGCTGCCCCTGAAAAGGGAAACTTGCATTCAGTGGGCTCTTTCAGACTGTTAGAAATTGTATTACACATTTGTCTTTTGAATTCATGCACATTTCTCATAGCTGCTGATTAGTGCTTCACTATATACTATTTGGCTAGGAATAGTAGAATATCTCTTGTAGTTTATTAGGTTGCCAGATGCATTTTTAAGCAATGGGAGTTTCAAGGAAAGAGAAATTTACTGTTGCTTAAGCTAAGTCTATTTTAGATGTGAAAATGAAATGGCTTTCAGTGTTTTCACTGTATAATTTGAAGTAAAAGTTGCAAATTAAATCCAAATCTCTGCTCATGGAAAAGTAAAAAAAAAGAAAATTGTTTACATAGTGACAGGTTTGAGCAGTGTTTTATGATAAATGGAGAGAGACAGCTAAGCAATTAGATATTTTATGGCTGGTGGGGCCCTTGTGAAATACCATGCCAAGGGCCCCAATTGACTATGATCCAGCTGTGATGGGGGTTGTGCAGTTATGGTGTGTTGTGGGGCAGTCAGGTAAACATAATTCAGTTTGCTTCCCCTTCTCAGTAGTTGCTTAGAGCGAATATATATAACTAGGATGGTTGTGGGGCCACTACAGGGCCATGCAAAAATAATGGTATGGTATTTTTTTTAATTTCAACTTTCTGTATTCATTTTGGGTTTTCATTTTGGTAACCGGCTACTGTGTAGGATTTTTGAAAAAAGGTTGTGTCAATGGCTATGATTTCATAAGTTATCCCTAAACAACTAGTCCTACAATTTATTTTATTTATTTATTTATACTCTAGTGACCTTGGTTCAAATTTTTACAGTGTTTATATATATATATATATATATATATATATATATATATATATATATATATATATATATACAGAGAGGTTGACTGTTATGTCCTGCCTGAACATGTATCTGTGAGCAATACAGGATGGCAGGGCATTACCTGTTAAATATGATTCATGAATTTCCATAAAAATGTATTTATGACTGGTTTGATGAAGTCTGAATGATATCCCTACCAAATTAAGTCAGAGCAGCTCAATAATTTTCAGTCCTTGTGGTGAAAGATGGAAACAGTGATCTCTTCCTTGATTTTAAATGCCATTAGCTTTGTTCAATGTCACTGGAATTCTGGGAGCTGTGTGAAATTCCATGCCTTCGGCAAGCATCCTACTCACAGTGGACTTGAGCAGAAGCTCTTGCAGAACAATGCATGGCACCAAATCTAATTAGATTAACACCATCCATTATTTCTCTTGCTTCTTTTCTTTGATGGTTATAAAAGGCTCTTCCTGACTTTTAGGCAGTACAGAAAGATTAAAGATTGTCCAGTGTCCATATGAGTCTTATTGGGTGGCTTTCTAGTCTAACAGTTTACCTTAAATATATCTAAGTTTATGAGTGATTTGTGGATGAAATCAATGATGTAATAACAGATACTACAATTCTAACAGCTTGGTTTTGAGCGTGGGTATTGAATAGTATTTTTGAGTTTTTTGACTAGAGTAGCCTGTATCAGTTTAAAAAAAAAACACATATGCCTGAAATGTATGCACCCAAACACTTAATTATGAAGGCATGGTAAAATATATACTAAAAAATATATATACACATCATAAGCCCTCAAGTCATAACTTAGCTGCCCTTAATTTAAGTACTGGGGTTATAGATAAAGAATTGTTAATGCCAGGGAACACAGTGGCATTTAATTATAATTTCCAGTAAAGTTCTGTGTACTCAATTCATGTCCCCCATGTACCTCCACTGGGATCCCTTCCAGGATACCAAACAAAAACTTTTTAACACTTTTACATTTTGTAGAATATTTGTAAAGGGCACTGATTAAACAGTAGCATGCCTCGATATTTAAGGTTTTAGGTGCATAACAAGGTTTAAGGTTTTTGTTTATATATGTGTGTGTGTATGTGTGTATATATATATATATATATATATATATATATATATATATATATATATATATATATATATTGTTGTTAATTTTTAATACAGTATGACATATTTTTAACATAGATTTATATTATCTTAACTTGCTTGTTTTGATTTGTTTATTGAGACACAAATATATTTTAACAAAGCATTTTAATAGACTTTTTCCAATTGTTTTTTTTTCACATCACGCTATTTGAGTTATTTTTTATAAACATTTTGGGATCTGTTTCTATTGTTCTGAGGAAATCCCAAGGATATTTGGGAAGAAAGTACATTTAAATGTAATGCATGAGCTTGTACGTACTTAACAATATTTCATAAGTCTTTGTAACACAATAAATTCTGGCTTATAGACCTTTCATTTGGATTTGTTTCCTTGTGTGGAAGTGTTCAAACGTGTTGGAGTGATGATCCATTTGAGGTTTCCATTCTTCTGTTCTTGTTTTTTTTTTTTAGATCCCCTGGGCCATTGTTGTGGTATGAAAGAATATTTGCAATAGTAAAAAAAAATACTTGTCATATAATTATGCAAAAGTGCACAATTCTTTATCTATAACCTAACTTAAAAGGGCAGTTAAGTGTGGTGCTTATGATGTGTATATATTTTGAAATGATAGTCAAAACTCAAAAATACTATTCAAGACTGCGGGTAGCCTGCCAGCAGGATAACCCAAGTGTAATGACTGCAACAGTGAATACACTCGAACATCTACATTTATGGTAGGTACACAACTGTACTTTCTAGCCAGTTTAGTTGATGTAAAACTATACAGGGATGATTTTTCTTTGGATATTTTGGTTGTGTTTTTGACATTTTGTCATATATTTTTTGAAGATTATTTGGATGGGTTTTGGGAATAATAGTTAATTTAACTGAAGGATAGATACATGTTGTAGAAGTAATGTTTGTGCAATGGGTTTGTCATCCTGTTTCAATTAGGTACAGTTTAGCTTTATAGAACAGGTCTAGTTCTTTGTATGTTTTAGAAGTGACAGAGTATATGTTTTTCAAAACAGAGTTTGTACTCAATATTGAATCCAAGTAATGTGGTGTGACTAACTTGTTTCAGTAGTATTCTTGATTGGTAGGTAGTACAGATGTCTGGGCCAAATAAAATTAGTTTTGTTTTATTGCCATTTATAAGTAGTTGGGAATTGGATAGTTGTTATTCCAAGTGCTGAAAAGTTGATGGAGCAGTATGCTGAAGTTGATTAAGGTAAATGGTGGATCAGATAATGGTTGAGTCATCTGCATACTGTATTAGGCTGGAGCTAGGGATGGAAGTGTACTTATTATTAATAAAGATATTGAATAGCATTGGTCAAAGAGTGGATACCTAAGGGTCACCAGTGGTGATGGATAGTAGTATGAGCATTTTAAGAACTGAGATTTTTTTTTAGAGAGGTCGTTTTTGAACCATTTTATGGTATTATTGCTTAGGTCCATTATGGCTAGCCTGTTGAAAAGGAGGGAATGGGATTTAGTGTAGAAGGTCTTTGAAGTGTCTCTGAAGGTAGAACCAGTGATAAGGCCTTTGTTTTTATAATTATTGATGGTATTGAAAAAGGAAAGTAAAACTGTAACCTGGGCAAAAACAGTGCTGATAATTGCTTTTCTAACTACAAATTGTGTAGAAGTTGTTTATGAACACATTTTTCAAGAATATATATTTAAATTGCCCTTGTGTATAGTTTTTCCCTTCTAGCCCGGGGTTGTGGCTGAAAGTGCTATGCTTTACTAAGCCATTGATTGACTTCAAAAACCACTAAAGGATTTGTAATGGAACTGGAAGACTAGGAAAACTGGGACTCAGAATTGTGCAGCTCAAACTGTTCCCCTCTACTCGTCACTCATTAGACCCATTATAGAATACAGCACCCCTTTTGGTATGTACCTCACAAGACATGTACAACAACTGGAAAGGCTGCAAAAATACCTCACAAAGAGGATTATCAGCCTCAAATAGATGCCCTATGCAGACCGTCTCAAAAAACTCCAGCTTTATTCCTTCGCATATCGCCTACTCAGAGGCGATCTCTGCCTAACATACAAAGCTATGTCAAACCCAGAGCTGTTGGACATGCTCCACTTAAAGAAATCCCAATCCCTCCGAGCTACATGCTCTAGTGACCTAAACATTGTCACCACAATAAAAAGAACATGCTAGAGGGCTAGATTCCTGTCCAAGAGACTTCCCATACTCTGGAACAAACTACCTCTCTATATCAAACAAAGCTCCTCATTAGCACTCTTCAAAAAAAATCTTGATGACTGGATGGGAGATAGGAAATTCACCCCGGGGATCACTTCTGTGGCTCTGCTCGACAGAGGCACAGGAAATAATTTTCTTGGGTGGTGAAAGCCAGGGTACCTTTTTGGCTAGGCTTATATAGGCCCTAGGGCCTATAGCCTAGTACCTACCTATGAACCTATGAATCTATGAACCACTACAAAAATGCAAACGCATTATTTTGTAACTGAATTCACAGCAGAAAAGCAGGAAACCAAAATGTTGTCAGGATGGCTTTGCTCCCTGTAATTCCCTACACTTATGATTTTAAATATGCTACCCCTGATGTTCATAAATTCAGAAAAAAGGGAATGTAATTAAAACAAAAAAGAAAATAAATTCACTTTTCTCTTTTTTCTAAGTCGCCTGACCTCTGAGACGGTGCAACAGCGTGCATGACAATGCAACAGCAGAAGCACTGATAATGCAAGATGTATTACTCTTCAAGTGTTGACAAAATGTTATCTGAAAAAAATCAAAGTATTCCTAAAACAAGACCTTCTATTATTTGACATTGGACATGAGTGCAGGCTGTCAATTTCAGAATCTGTTTATGGTTTGTGTATGTGGGGGAAGGGGAGTGAAATCCAACAAATTTCTTGAATATGGAATGGAAACAATGCCATCATCACTCTGAAACAATGACTGCCATCCAAGCTTACATGATGATGTCTGTAAAATGACACATGGCACAAATGAAGACAGAGTCTTGCAGCATTGTGGCAAGAACAAAAGCAGTTTGGGTACCACAGACCAATGTTGTATAGAAAGGACTCTGAAGAAGCAGGGGCATTGTGTCCTTGTAGCTGCAGCTACCTCTGTCTGTCCTCTAAACCTGTCCAGTGACCAGTAAGTGATGCCAAGCCCTTTCTAATCATGCCCATAATGATTTTTGCTCTAGAGGTTGGCTGTTCTAATATATGGAGTTTGGGACAGTATTACACACAATTTGTAAATCTCCTCAGTTGTTGTTTTCATATCATCTGAGGCCCCTGCATGTCTGAATACACGTTGTTTGGCCAGTGTCAGAGCATTTCTCCTGTCTGTGAATAGTAATTTTCTCACATCTTAAACATCAGTTAATAATAATTATATTGTCAGATAATCACTGGACTTAGGTTTGCCACATATCCTGATTCTGCATGCTTTTAACTAGTTTTTGATACATTGCATATTAAGGGTAACCATTTAGAATCATATTACTTTGTTGCCGAAGTAAAATACGTTGTTTTTAGAGTGCATTTCTTCTGTTTCCACCAACATAGCTCATCACTGATGCTTTCACTCCAAACAAATGTCATCTCGCACCATCATTTTTGTGAAGTTTTTCTTCTGTATCCGTGTTCATCACTCACAGCATTGCTGGCACCTAAGGGACCAATTATACATCTACTTGCATTGCCAGCTTTACTTACGCATATCCAGAGGTACCTAGGTCTCTTTTCACTTGATGAGAGACTACTCAGCCTGCCCAGGCAGGTTTGATCTGTAATGAAGCAGGTAATTAAATTCTAGCACTACTGAACCTCTTGTTAGCTAAAACATTTATTTTTTTTTTAATAGAAGAATGAACTATTTTAATAGATCATTTCAGATCGCTGCACTGAATACCAGCTTGACCTGCATGTTTGCATGTGCATTCATGTGCCTTATGACGTCTGTATTGTTTTAAACTTAACTAAATATGAGACAGAGTTGCTGGCTAACCCGTGTATTTCTTATGCAGCAACATCAGTGTTTTATGTTAGGCAAATACCTGACAAAGAGGTCTTCTGTGATGAGGAAAGCAGATTCACTTGGAGGGAATCAGAATTAGGACAAACAGGCTCTGTGGTGCGGCATGCAAGATGGAAACCCAGTGGTGACACAGGTGGTGGACTGGCTGTTGCACAAGTAAAATCAGTAAAGGAAAAGGGAATAAAACAAAGTCTTTAATCATTACAAAGATTCAGAGTTAATTTTATAGCAAAATAATTATGTCACTGTGATTTGTTTGTACAAATAAATGACTGGAAAGGCAATACGCTGTAAGTTTCATGTAGTAGATTAAATGAATATACCAAAAAGTGTAAATTTTGAATTTGTAAAAAACAAAACAAAAAACAAAAACATTCAAGAAGTAAAAATGGCAATTAATTAAACACTTAAATATACAGAGTCAGTTTACATGAACAGAAACCTTTTAAATGCAAAGCAAGCTGAATTTCATGTAAATACTAATTACATATTTAAGGACATCTAAAATGAATGTGAGGTGTTTAGAACACAAACAAAAGAATGAAATCAACATTTTGGATTTAAGGGAGATGATGCTGCTAATAGAAAGATCTTAAGAAGAGGGACTGCTTTCATATTCTATTATACTTCTTTCTATTAATACCAGAGAGGTAGAAAAGAGGGTCTATATTATATTATCACACGCTTACAAAGGCAAACAATAAATAATTGACCCCATGTAAGCAAAAGCTTACAATGTCAAAACCTCAGAACAGTGATTTTTTCTGAAATAAAAATAAAAAAAACTTTAAAACATTATATAATGTGGGGGGCTGTTCTTCGTGTTTCACTGTTGCAGTCATTACATTTGGGTTATCCTGCTGGCAGGTTGCCCTCAGTCAGCCTGAATTCCAAAGTCTTGGGTCCTGCATCGGTTGCTGTTGCCTCTTCGCTGACGTCAGGTTGTCAGGGGTATAAAAGATGCAGCCAATGTCATTTTATTTAGTCTTTCTTGCCGTGCTGTGCCCGAAGCAGAAGCAGTTCGCAAGTGCCGGTCGGCCGACTCCTGAGATTTTCGTCTTTGAGTTTCAGATCCGAAGTCTTCATTAAAAGCTAAGTACCCCATTGGGGAAACTTTTTTCTTGCTCCAGACTGATGTCAGAAAAAGTTAATAATTGTATTTCTTGTGGGAAGCAAATACCTCATAAGGGCTTTCATTCTTATTGTATTCCTTGCATAGGCCCTGACCACGCCGTTGCTAGTTGTCAGTTTTGTGCTAGATTTAACCAACACACTATTAAGCCTCGGTACAATTTTGCATTAAGCTATTTTGGGCGAAGTTTTAATTATACAATGTCGTCGGATAGCCATCCGACTACTGGAATTCACAAAAAAAACGCAAAGAAAATGACAGGCAATCGAGGTCCAAAACCGACGACGAAGCTTCTCCTAAGCAAGTAGCCGGTTTGCCGGTTCTCAGTGAGGTGCTTTCTTAGCCCCTGACACCTGCTACTTTAGAGTCATAGGCTGCTACCTACTCCCACGTGGAGTCGGCCAGGCCACTGAAAACTCAAGGTATTGGAGCCTCGGAGATTATTCCCTCAGATGGGTCTGGAGCCGCTGAGCAGGCATCAGCTTCTGAGGGTGTATTCAGACCTAAACAATTATATTTTAAACTGACTTCAAAGACAAAGACTAAAACACCTTTAAAGGCAAAGAAACAAGTTCACAAGCCAGAAGGACAGGCCTCCATGTCCAAAAAGCAGATGCTCAAAATGGCCGAAGACTTAAATACCTTGATCAGGGGTTCCCATCCCCCTCCTGATAAGAGGCCTAGGCAAGAGACAGACTATGAATCTTCTGATCAGGTTTCCATTTCTTCTGATTCCTCTTCTGATCAGGAATATTCACTTCCCCCCATGAGGATTCTGATGCTGAAGAATCAATTCCTTCAGCTTCTCCTCCTGAGGACTACTCTTTTGGGGAAACCTTGCATACCATGAGGGAGCACTTCCACTGGGAGAGCCAAGATTTTTCAGAATCTAAGAAAAGGCTCAGAGACTTCCTTTTACTACCTCAACACAGTCCTCTAGCTATTCCACCTGTGTTGGACATTGTAGATGATGTGTTCGCGGAGTGTAGTCTGACCCCTGACTCTTTACCTCCAGCCCCTGTTAAGCCAGACATATACTACAGGGTCCCTGACTCTCATAAATTCCTTTTCAAAAACCCTTCTGCAGACCCATAAACTATTTCTCAAGGTCCAAAAGGGGTCAAGGCTTCTACTGCAAAAAACCCTACCGCCTCTGACAGGGATTCTAGGGCATTGGATAGATGGGGAAAAAGAATTACACATCTGCTACTTTGGCTATAAGGGCCTTAAATTGCCAGTTTCATATGCTCAAATATCAGCAATATATCATGACACTGCTTAAACAGAAAATGATGGCAAATTCTGAATGTGCAGAAAACAAAGAAATGCAGGATTTATTGCATGCAGCTGAACAAGTTGGAAAGCATACTTTGCAATGTGGTTTTGATTCTCTGGAGACCTCCTGCAGGGCCACTGTTATGGGTTCTGTCATTAGGAGGCATGCTTGGTTAAAAGAACAAAATCTGCCTGACCATGTTAAAGCAAAATTATTATATGCTCCTTTACAACATGATACCTTGTTTGGTGTTAAGGCAGAAGAAGTGTTAATGAAAATGGAGGACAAAGCTAAATCTATGCAAATGGTCAAGGATTTCTTACAGGTACAGCCACCTAGATTTAGCAGACACTGGCCTACAAAGAATTGGTCCTTTCCAGTCTCAGACAGAAGGGGCAGATCCAGACGTTCTGGAGGCAGATCACAGCCGCAAGGATCCTACAGGTCTAAGCAGTGGATTGCTTCTACCTCCAAAGATGGAGAAGACAAAGCACAATCACACAGGAAACAGTCCCAATGACTTTCCCCTGCCTCCACCAAGCACTTATCTTCTGGCAGCACCCTTAGGGGGAAAACTAGCACTTTTTTCTCAAAATTGGCACATTATACCCCAGGACAAATGGGTTCTAGACATAGTGTCACAAGGCTACAAATTTCATTTCCATACCCTGCCAAGGGCAAACGGTTGGCCACACCTGCCAAAAAATCAACGGGCAGAGGCTCAAAAACAAGTCGCAGCTCTCATGGACATGAGGGCTATTCAACAAGTGCCACAGCAAGAGCAGGGACAAGGATTTTACTCAAGACTGTTCTTGGTACCCAGAAAGGGCAAAGCATGGAGACCAATACTGGACCTATCTAGTCTAAACACTTTCCTGGGTATACCAAAATTCAAGATGTTGACCTTACAGCAGCTTCTACCCATGCTGGGCAGCAAGGCTTGGCTCGTGACTTTAGACCTAAAAGAGGTATACTTGCATGTCCCAATCAGGCAATCATGCAGAAGATACCTCAAATTCAAAGCTGGCTCAAAGCATTACCAATTCTCTGCACTGCCCTTTGGCTTATCTACTGCGACCAGGGTCTTCACAAAATGCCTGGCACCAGTAATTGCTTACTGCAGACAAAGAGGAATACAAATATATCCTTTCTTGAATGACTGCCTCGTACAAGCAGAGAACAAGGACATTCTACTACAGCATCTGATGTTTGTGATAAGACTTTTAACATGCCTAGGGTACAGTACACAGTCAACAAAAAAAAAAATCAAAACTAGTACCCTCTCAAGAGATAATATTCCTGGGTGCAAACTTAAATACAACTGCCCAGATGACTTATCTCACTCCAGACAAATAAAGGCAACTGACTACCTATTTCAAGGAATTGGCAACAAAGGCCCAGTTATCTGTAAGAAAAATTCTGCAGGCTTTGGGCTTCATGGCATCCTGCATCTTACTAATTCCATATGCAAGACTGCATATGAGGAAAATTCAATGGTACCTAAAAAGTGTCTGGACACAGCATTGCCACAGTCTGGAAACAACGATTACTCTAATTCCCTGCCTGCAACAGGAGTTTCGATGGTGGAAAAAGGCTTGCCTCCAAAACAAGGGACAGCCATTCTCACTACCCCCAGCCAGGCAGAGCCTAATGACGGATGCTTCGGATTATGCCTGGAGGGCACACATGGCAGGAAGAGGCATTCAGGGCACCTGGTCCACAAACCAAAAGCATCTACATATCAATCAAAAAGAGATGCTAGCTGTTCAAAATGCCCTGACAGCCTTCAAGGACCTACTTCATCCGGGACAACTACTGATAGATAGACAACACTATGGTCATGTGGTACATAAACAAGCAGGGGGCACTCATTCCTATCCCCTGTGCAGGCAAGCCATGGCTTTATGGGACACAGCATTGACTTACCAAGTTCATCTATAGGCACAATTCCTGCCAGGAAAGGAAAATACTCTGGCAGATGAACTAAGCAGAAACCTCATGGATCCCCACGAGTGGCACCTGGATCCACAAGTCTTCAGCATGATAACAAAGAAATGGGGATGCCCGGACATAGATCTATTTGCCTCCCCTCAAAATAATCAACTAAAAAGATTCTTCACAAGGATTTATCACAGACAAGCTTGGAAAGTGGACGCCTTATCTTTCAGCTGGACAAACCTATCAGTATATGCCTTTCCTCCACTGCCTCTCCTCCCCAAGGTACTCCTAAAGGTCAGGCAGGAGAAAGCAAAAATGATTCTGATTGCCCCAGACTGGCCATGCCAGTACTGGTATCCGATCTTAAGGAACTTGTCCCAATGTCCAGCCTGGGCCTTGCCTCAAATACCTCATCTACTGTCCCAGCAAAACAACCAGATTCTGCACAGCCAACTCAGGACCCTAAACCTGGCAGCATGGCGGATAATGTAGCCATACAAACCACTCCTCTCAGTAAAGCTGTGATGGATGTCATTTTAGAAGCCAGAAGGCCTAGTACTAGAAAATCCTATGCTGGGAAATGGAAGAGATTTTGCGCTTGGAACCAAGCTCAAGGAACTGATACAGCTGTCCCAAATATTCCTCAGATTTTGCAATATTTAACTGAGATGCTGGACAAAGGCCTATCTTTTTCATGTATTAAAATCCATGCCTCTGCCATTTCAGCTCATTACAATACAGAGCCACCACTCTTTTCTAATCCTTTATTAAGGCAGTACCTCAGAGGAGCCTAAAACTTAAGGTCTCCAAGGAGAATGCCAATACCTGCATGGGACCTCAATTATGTCTTGGAAAAACTCACCTTACCTCCTTTTGAGCCAGCTGCTACTGCGGATATAAAGTTATTATCTTGGAAAACAGCTCTGCTCCTAGCAATAACTTCTGCAAGATGAGTTTCAGAGCTACAGGCTCTCATGGCTGTGGAACCCTTTATAAGTTTTTATCCATACAGGGTCTCTCTGAGAACAAACCCTACATTTATGCCTGAGATGGTATCCAGTGTAGCCCTTAACCAAACAATTCATTTGCCAACTTTTTATCCAAATCCACAGAACAAGGGGGAGAAAAGTCTGCATTCTTTGGACGTACACAGACAACTTAGATTCTACTTGGACAAAACTAAAGTTTTCAGAAAGACAGAACAATTACTAGTGGCATATGCCACAGCATCACAAGGAAAGGCTATCTCCAAGCAGACTATTTCAAAGTGGATAGGTCACTGCATTCGTTTCTGCTACTCACAGCATTTCAAACCAGTGCCTAAGGGGGATTAGGCCACATTCAACCAGAGCTGCAGCCACTTCTGCATCCTTTCTTAGGGGAGTACCAACCAACGACATTTTGGAGGCTGCTACTTGGAGTTCAGTGCATACCTTTACAAAACATTACAATCTGCCTCTTTACTCTAAATCTAGGGCAGGATTTGCCACTGCAGTTCTGCAGGGCCTCATAGCTGCTTCTAATGCTGTTTAGCTCCAGCCCCCCAACCATAGCTTTGGGACTCAACCCAAATGTAATGACTGCAACAGTGAAACACGAAGAACATAGTACAGTTGTGTACACTTACCATAAATGTAGATGTTCGAGTGTATTCACTGTTGCAGTCCATGTTACCCACCTGCCATCCCCCTTATTTTTGCTGGAACTTATCTTTACTTCTCTAATCTATACAACCTAGGTGGTGTATTTGCTTATAGATGAAGGTAAAGCTTATTTTGGTGCATGTATGTCTTATTTACATAATTTTAGCCTACTCTTTTGAGGGCACCTGACATCTGGGGCAATAAAAACTAAATAAAATGGCGTCAGCTGCATCTTTTATACCCCTGATGACCTGATGTCAGGGAAGAGGCGACAGCAACCGACGCAGGACCCAAGACTTTGGAATTCAGGCTGACTGAGGGCAACCTGCCAGCAGGATAACCCAAATGTAATGACTGCAACAGTGAATACACTCAAACATCTACATTTATGGTAAGTGTACACAACTGTACTTTGTCAGACACCCTGGCGGGAGCTGTAGCTGAGGCTGTCCAAGACATAACAACAGATTCCTGGGTGCAACGGAACATATCCAGAGACACTATCATTCCTTTTTCTCACTCTCCGCCTCTACTCAAGAAAATCCCCGATGTTCAACCCAATTAGAGAGATTTGGCAGTGCAAGAAATTCAAAAACTGCTGGACAAAAGAGCCATCCAAGAAGTCTCGCCAGACCAGAAAGGATCCAAAACCTACTCAAGATTCTTTTTAGTGTCAAAAAAGACAGGGTCCAGGAGACCAGGTTTGGATCTCAGTGTGCTGAACAAATCTGTTTGACAAACAAAGTTCTGAATGGTCACGGTACAGTCTATTCTCCCCTTTATGAGAAAAGATGACTGGATGTGCTCAGTATGTATATGTGTATTACTATATAAAGATGGACAAACACTCCAGAAAGTTCCTCCACTTCTGGCTGGGAGCCAGTCATTACCAATTTAGAGTATTGCCCTTTGGTCTCACCACAGCCAACAGGGTGTTTACTAAGTGCATGGCAGTAGTAGCAACTCGCTTGAGACTGCAAGGATTCCAAGTGTTTCCATACTTGGATGACTGCTCATAACCGCTTCAACCAAGCATAAGTTAATGGTAGTCAGAGATTAAACCATTGACATCTGCATCCACCTGGGGATTACGGTAGATCTAGAAAAGTCACATTTAACCCCAACAAAAAAATTAGAATTTATATGGGCAGTCCTGAATACTCAAACAGCAATGGTGTCACTTCCTCCAGAAAGACTTCAGAGAATAGTGGTACAAGTTCAAAAGATAATCCGCAGAAAGAGGGTTCCAGCTGGACAGGTCTTGCAAGCTGTAGGGTTGATGCAGCTTCTCTAATTCTAGTACCATTAGCCAGGTTGCATATGAGAATTCTGCAATGGCTACTAGCTTCCCAGTGGTCTATCCTTCTTAAACTGCTGTCAGATCAAGTACTAATCACCAATTGCTGCAAAACAGATCTTGTTTGGTGAGTACATTCTGAACAAATTCTCCACGGCCATCCCTTTGTCTTAATAGAGCCCACAGCTGTAGTGACCACAGACACCTCCCAGATGGGGTGGGGGAGGGGCATTATCTGGGCAAGACAGTCCAAGGCATATGGTCCCCATTAAAGGCCAACTTGCATATCAATCTCCTGGAGATAAGAGCAGTGCTTCTTGAATTGCAGGCCTTTCAGACAGCTCTTCCTCAGGGGACTATTGCAATTCAAACAGACAATGTGTCTGTGGTGCGGTACATCAACAAGTAGGAAAGAACCAAGTCTTATCCCGTTTGTCGAGACACCCCTCAGAGTGTGGCAGTAGGTGAATGTGATTGCAGACATCTGAGCAGATGCATCCTTCAGCCTCATGAGTGACTTTCAGTCTAGAAGTGGTGAAGTTGATATTCCATCCTTGGGTTTCAGCCTTGCTGCTACCTGTTTGCATCCTCCCAAAACAACAAGTGCAGCAATTGATTTGCCCTGATTCTCCCTCTGGGAAAGTCACCCAGAGATGTTGTCCTCCACAATTGGCCTCCCAGTCTCCTGTATGCTTTTTCCCCCAATACCTCTAATTCCAAAATTTTTACAGAAAGCACTCAGGTTGAAAAGCACAGTAATCCTCATTGCTCCTTTTTGCCCATGACAGATTTGGTTCCCCTTTCTTTGGCCTTATCTGATTTGACAACCTTGGATTCTGGACCCAGTACCAGATCTTCTGTCCCATCCAGACGGTCTTGTTCACCAAGACATTTTGAACCTCAAACTGTCTGCGTAGTTCCTCCAATTCCATTAGTTGCCAGGTGTCCTAATATTTCTTCTCCAGTATGCACATCCTTTTGTTGGTTCATAAACCTTCCACTAGAAAGCTCTATTTAAGTAAGTAGAAGAGATTTAATATTTGGGCGCATGAAAAGCAAATTGATCCTTTTTCCTGCTTCCAGAGAGCATGTTTTAAACTTTTTAGCCTCTCTGTAAAAGCCGGAGCTTCTCCTTCCACCATCAGACTACAATTGGCTGCTATCACTAACTGTCATGACGGTTTAGAAGAATGTTCTTTAGCCTCTCACTGGTTTGTAAATCATTCCTAAGAGGCACACTTCTATTAAAACCCCTGTTTAAAGATCCCACTCCTCCTTGGGACCTGAACTTAGTATTACAAGGCATAATACATTCCCCCTTTGAATCCTCTGTAGAATGTGATCTTAAGTTTTTATCTTGGAAGACACTGTTTTTAGTAGCCATTACAGTGCTAGCAGGATTTCAGCGAACCAAGCCTTATTGTCAGAATCTCCTTATCTGGTTTTCTATAAGTACTGGGTCTCTTTATGAACAAATCCCTCCTTTCACCCAAGGTAGTATCAGAGGCTAACATTAATCAGTTGATTAAGTTACCGAGTTTCTTTGCAAATCATTCCAACAAAGGAGAATATGCCTTGCATTTATTGGGTATCCATAGACAATTACGTTTCTACCTTCACAGAACAAAAGACATAAGACAATCAAGTCAGATGTTTTTCTTTTTCCAGTACAAAGTTGAGTAAAGCTGTCAGCAAGGCTACACTCTCTCTAAGTGGTTGAAAGATTGCATTTTATTAATCTATGATAAGAATACATTAACCTTACGTAAGCCTGTCAGAGCACATTCTACAAGGTCTATAGCTACTGCAGCAGTCTTCCAATCTAGAGCTTCAATGGATGACATATGTGCAGCAGCTACTTGGGCTTCTCCAAAGACCTGTATTACTCATTACAAACTGGACTTAATCTCTAGGGGAAGATCATTCCCAGGGCAGTGCATTGGTGCAGCGGTTAATGCTGTCACCTCACAGCAAGAGGTTCTCCGGTTCGATTCTTGGCTGTGGTGCCTTCTGTGTGGAGTTTGCATGTTCTCCCTGCATTAGCGTGGGTTTCCTCCGGGTACTTCGGTTTCCTCCCACATTCTAAAGACATGCTTCTGGAGCATTTCTCCTCGGGCCTCCGCTGAAAGCAGGATCTGTGGAACCTAGTCGGACTTTCCCGGTCAACAAATGTTAAATAAATAAAACAAATAAAAAATAAATAAATAAAAAATTCTTTGGCTCCATGGTGCTCAGGGATATTTTTCCATGAATCCACCCAAGATTTTAGGTAGCTGGGGACTCTGTCCCATCCGTCAAGGATAAAATGAAGATTGACAACATCAGATAAAGAAGTTATGTACTCACCATAACATTCCATTTGTGTTGTCTATCTTCATTTATCCTTGACTTCCCTCCCTTCCATCCCTCGACCTTTAAGATTTTTTGGTGGAGCGGATCATATATCCTTGAAACATTTTGATTATTCAGGCACAGGCTTCCATCTGACTTACTTTCTATAGGTGTGTGTGTGTGTGTGTGTGTGTGTGTGTGTGTGTGTGTGTGTGTGCATATATATATATATATATATATATATATATATATATATATATATATATATATATATATATATATATATATATATATATATATATATATATATATATATATATATATATATATATATATATATATATATATATATATATATATATATATATATATATATATATATATATATATATATATATATGTATATATATATATATATATATATATATATATATATATATATATATATATATATATATATATATATATATATATATATATATATATATATATATATATATATAAATATATATATATATATATATATATATATATATATATATATATATATATATATATATATATATATATATATATATATATATATATCTATGTGTGTGTGAATATATATATATATTATATATATATATATTATAATGGCTATATGTTTTATACGTTTCCATACTTTTTGCCAATTCAATCTGAAGTAATTAAGAGAGAAAGATTCTGGGTAGAGGTGAAGCTTGAGAGTTTTTGGCTGGAACAGCTGTAGTAAAAGCCGAGTCGGTTCCGATATCAGAACCTAACCCATCTGTTAAGGATAACTGAAGACAGACAACACAGATGCAACGTTATGGTGAGTACATAACTTCTTTTTGCTGCAGCTGTTGAAACCATAGTTGTAACCCTTTTCTTCTTACTAAGCTAATTCCTCACATTGAGCTGAGGTGCTTATAAAACATTTGATAAGATAATGTGATAGAAAAGCAACACTGAGCTATATCTTAACATAAAAACTTGTTTAAACTTGAATTAGTATGCATGTATATCAGCCTCCATAAATTGACAGATTTTGGTGATCACTTTGCCATCGTCTAGCGTACATGACTTAAGTAGTTACACACACTAACAGATTTTGCCTTTACCATTTTTAAAAAGTAAGTTATAGTCTACGAAGTTTCATCTAGGAGTTTTGTTTTGTTTTCTTAGCACAAGCTGCATGGGAAAACTCAAGCAGATTGAATACTTTTCTATTTAAGTCTGAAACCTAATCAAAAGTCCTTTCTGAAATGTCAAATTTAAAAAAGCCTTTTAACAATAGCCAGACCTGTCAACTGTCTAGATTTTCACAGATTGTCCAGATTTTTGCTTTGTATTTTTAGTCCGTTTCCCATAAACATTATTTTACTGGTAAACCATTGAGGATTGAAGTCATTAAATAATGATATGACATTTTGGTTTCAAACTTCATATTATTCAGAAAATGCATGCTGTGTGCTCCTGCTGTTCCACATACTGAATAAGTACACTCAAAACTGAAGACAGTTATCACTTCAGGATGTCGAAAGAAGATAAAAACATGGACACTACCACATCTAAAACTAAACTCTCGGATTTATTATCTCCCGAAAAAGATTTGAATTCAAAAAGACAGAAGTTACTAAAACAACCGGATCCATCTAAAACTGGAAATAAAACTAAACCTGAACAACCAGCCAATCTGGACGATATTAAAACAGCTTTACTTCCTATCCAAGAAGCAATAAAAGAATTAACCGTACAACTACAAGCTTTTGGAAGTAACTTTAACCAAATAATAGACAGATTGGATAAATCTGAAACCAAAATCATGGAAAATGAAGAGAAAACAACTAATAGCAAAAAAATCCGACTCTCATGAAAAAGAAATTCAAAACATCCATGAAAAGATTACAGTCCTGGAAGCAAGATCCAGAAGGAATAATATTATCATAAGAGGCATCCCAGAATCTGTCAACCACAATGAACTAATTCCTTCTATGTTACAAATTTTCAGCATACTACTCAAAGAAAACTGACTTAGCGCTTTCACCCAACTAGGGCATCTTCAGAGTCAGTTATCAAAATTTCAAACAGTTACATTTAAACCATAATTCAAATGTCTTTCAGCAAATAACCATCAATTGTAGCACACATGCTGTAATGATCTTTGGAATTAACTCTTTGGGTTCAGTATAATTTTAGGAATCAAAAAACACACAATGTTTTTCATACATACCCAAAATCTTGTTAAAAATCACATTTCCTCACATAATTCCATCTGTAGATCTCTTATTAAAAATAGTGTTAGACTAGTTTGATGAATTAAATAATTAAAGCCTTGTGTTTTAATATATAAGCCAGAGGTAAAGTATCGTTGATGCCAGGTCTAGTACTGGCGTCTAATCTAATCTGCCAAAGATATTCTCTGACTTCAAGTATGTTTTTATAATCACCCCCAAAATCTTTTGTATAAATTCTATCAATTACAAAAAATATGAATTTTTTAAAATTTACACAATCCTTGCTGTGCACGTACAGAGAGTTGGTTGCCTTTTTGTTTTTAATATCCCTGGTGTGTTCCAAAATTCTTTGTTTTAATCTCCTTGTTGTCATGCCCACATAAAACGCTGGGCATGACAAACAAGTAGCCACATATATCACCATGTTCATGTTGCAGTTACAGTAGCCTGGGCACACCAGTGATCTTTTGTGATTACCAACATGTACATATGGACCGTCATTGATGAATTTACTTGCTTTACATTTACCACATTTGGCCATCCTTGCTGGCTTTTGTCCAACAGGTTTAGGGTTTCTCTCTAAGAATTTCTTTATATATGTGCCCCTACTATTGATGAATTTTGAAACTTCCCCTATGACTTCTAGTATTTCTGTAGAGAATATGCTGTACCATCCTGTTTCAATAGTATTCTTCACCTTACCAGACATGGTGTTGTACTGCAACACCATCCCAGCCTGGGTGTCAGTATGCTTGTGATGTTTGTCGACAGTTTGTTCCATACCCCTTTGATTATCTATTAAAATGGGTTTAAAATGTGTGCCCCTTCCTTGAACTACGTCTTTCTTAATAGATGTTAACAACTCCATGGGGTAACTCCTTTCCTTAAACAACTCAATTAGTTTGTCAGCTTTATTTAAGAATATACTATCATCATTAATTATACGTGATGCCCTAATCATCTGCCCCTTAACTACATTTTTCTTAATGTAATGTGGGTGGCAACTCTCGTAGTGTAGGAAAGTATTGCTGTATGTCTTTTTCCTGAATAAACCTAATTCAATCTTTCCATTATTCATATATAAATGTAAATCCAGGAAATCAGTCGAGTTCACACCCACATTACTGGTGAACCTCAAAAAAGTTGTAGTTTGGTTCAAATACACTATATATTCATCTAACTCTTCTCGAGTACCCTTCCAAAGTAATAATATGTCATCCAAAAATCTTAAATAAATAATCATTTTAGATACATAAATAGATGACAAAACATATTGGTCCTCCCATTCGGCTAATACAAGGTTGGCAAATACTGGGGCACATCTAGCCCCCATTGCAACTCCAGTAGACTGTCTGTAGTATTCACCCTCAAACTGGATATAATTGTTTTCCAAAACAATTTGCATTCATTCCACAATTGAACTTCTTTTAACCTGGTGTATACAGCTGTGTTTTTCCAGGTTCCTGGAAAACCATTCCAGGCCTATATTCTGAGGTATTACTGAGAATAAGTTGACAATATCAACCGTGACAAACCAAAATTCATCCAGTGTTGAACTTGACAGGGTCCTAATACAATCTAAACAATGCCACGACTCCTTGAGAATGTGTGGTATGCAGTCAAGTGTATTTTTCCCAGAAGGTGTCAATATATGCTGCTAAAGGTTCCATTTTGGAGCCTCTAGTTGCCACTATGGGTTTAAAAGGAGGGTTGGTAGTGTCCTTATGTATCTTGGGAATACCGAATATGCTGGACATAACTGGATGTTGAACTGTCAGGTAGTTGTACTCGTCCTGACTAATTATTCCCTCACAAAGGAAGTCATAGATTTGCCAATTAATCTTGATATGTGCCCTCTGAACCTCAAATTTAGACGCCAGGGTATAAGTGTCAGTGTCCTGCAATATATTCTGCATATTCCTTGAATAGTCGATGTTTGACATAATCACTACCCCCCCTCCCTTGTCAGGCTTCATAACCCTGTATAATCCGCTTGTTGACAATTCAGTCAGACAAAACTCTTCAGCAGGTGTCAAGTTCCTGTTAGTACCCGAGTTTGTTTCAATCAATCTTCTTAAATGAGAAGTACATAAACGTTCAAAGGCTAATATCAAGGGGTTTTGTGGTGGAATAAATAAACTACTTTGTTTAACCATATAAATTCCCCTCAGATTTTCAGAGGTAGATTTGTTCTTAAAATATAACTTTAAATTAAGTTGTCTTGTGTACAATTTCAAATTGATAATAAGCTTGCTTATGTCATATTTGAAGTTTGGCACAAATGATAATCCCTTTTTCAACAAGCTTAAATGACTACTAGAAATGTTCAAGTCTGAATAATTGTAAATACTGAAGGACCCATCACCTATGATGGAAAGTCCATCATTGTTGTAAGAATTTGTGTTCACACTAGAAGGTCTACCAGGTACATCATGGTCCACTTGGTTCAATGACACTTCAAAAGAAGAATCAATAGTATTAATTAACAATTCTTTAATACTAGTGGTGTAATTCTTGTTACTGTTCGTCAATAATGACTGTTCTCCCTGTACTGCCAGTTCGTGTTGGGGTTGTTTCTCCTCTGCCCTCCACACCTCCAATTGCCTCTCCCTTGTTGATTCTGCCAGTGGGGGGTTTTTCTTTCCATATAGTTCTGTGGTGGACCTCCATTCCTCAACCGGTTGGAACGCCTTAATGGGGGTGGGTTTTCTAAAAAAACACCACCCTCATCAACATCATCATGCATCTCACCCACATCCTCTACTTTTGTCTGTATAGTATCTGTTCTTATATTATTGTCTAACTCCCATTGTCGTTCTTTAGTATTCGGCTTCGGATAAGCCTTTTTTTCTTTGTATTCATTTGTGTCTCTGTGAATTTTTCTTTGTTTCCTTTCCATACTTGTTTTTACAAATTTGTCTAAATCTGTCATCATCCTCTCAAACCTGTTTTTGTATTGGTTAAACAGCAGGTCATTAATAATGCTTTGTTTAAGTGCCACCAAATCATTCTTCAAGTTTACCAACCTACTAGTATTGTCTCTAATAATTATTCTCATCAGGTCTAAACCTGTTCTGTCAAACAATTCCAACATGTTCCCATAGGCCTCTGAGTTGGCTTCGATACCCATAGGGATCTTGTAAACCCTTAAGATCTCTCGGTACTTGGTTGAGCTCAATAGAACGTTCCAGGAAAGCATTGTCCATTTGTAAAGATTTATACTTTTTTGCTAATTTTTCAAATTTAAACAACTGGGAGTTAAGGGTCCCAAATCGGAATTTGAAACCCTCCCTATAGGTTCACCCATCACAGGGGCTATTAAAAAGTCATCATTGTCGTACAATGTAGTTGCAGTTCTGTTGACTCTATTGGAATCACCTGTTTTGCTAGAGTTGGTATTGGGATTCATGTTGTTAATATTGCCTCTCAATGGGGCTGTGTTTTGAGTTCTATCCCTGTTGGTTCCAGGTGGTGTATGTAAGGTAAAAAGTTCAACTTGGGAACTGGTGATACTGTCATTTTTATCATTGTCTTTGTTCGCTTGTAATAAGGAAATAAGTTGTCTAGAAATATCTAGATACTGTATCATGAGTTGTTCCATCCTTTAAATTATATATTTAAAAATAATATATGTAATATGTTGTGTGATACAGAATTTTTCTACCAGAACAGCAAAATTCATAAACTCAGACACAACTTTATAAACACAAAAGCAAAAGATAAATGGCAGAAAAATGAAATTAAAATAAAAACCTCTTAAAAATTGCAAATATATGAGTTTGTGTGTATAATTACACCAAAATAATATGTCTGTAATACTTGCGCTAATGTCTAAATGCGCTAGTATGTCTGTAATACTTGCGCTAATATCTAAATGTGCTAGTGTCCATAGCAATCAAGCTTCCACAAGTCCAGTCATAAATACAAAGGCCTTGCGTATTAGCAACAAAAAATCTCGGCCCAAAAATGTGTTACTAGCAATTCTCGATTGGACCAGTGTTTAAACATAGAGTCTCGACAAAAACAAAATTTACCTGGTTATACCCTTAAAAAAACATAAAAAACAAATAAGCAAATAACAAAATGAACAACAATTAAGACTCAATAATCCTCTTTTGATGGTGAGTCAATTGTCGTTATCATAAAAAGAAAAAAAGAAATGTTCTGAGACAAAAAATGTCCATTAAAAACCTTGTCCATAGCAAAAAATAAGTATTATGAAGTATAATGTCCAGCGCTTGTACGTTAGCGGTTAATAATAACAGTTAGTGATAGTACACGTAACCACTCAACCTGAATTTGTTGTAACAAAGTTCCCAGGAGCAATTTTGTTGTAAAAGCAATTAGCAACAATCCCAGAACCTGTTGTGTTAATGAAATCAACGTATCAAGACAGTACTTACTCGTTCTCTTCTTGAACTTGTTTTTTAAAATGTTTTTTGACAGAAAGAAATGTCATTTTATGTGGGCATGACAACAAGGAGATTAAAACAAAGAATTTTGGAACACACCAGGGATATTCAAAACAAAAAGGCAACCAACTCTCTGTACATGCACAGCAAGGACTGTGTGAATTTAAAAAAAATCATATTTTTTGTAATTGATAGAATTTATACAAAAGATTTTGGGGGTGATTATAAAAACATACTTGAAGTCAGAGAATGTCTTTGGCAGATTAGATTAGACGCCAGTACAAGACCTGGCATCAATGACACTTTATCTCTGGCTTGTATATTAAAACACAAGGCTTTAATTATTTAATTCATCAAACTAGTCTAACACTATTTTTTAATAAGAGATCTACAGATGGAATTATGTGAGGAAATGTGATTTTTAACAAGATTTTGGGTACATATGAAAAACATTGTGTGTTTTTTGATTCCTAAAATTATACTGAACCCAAAGAGTTAATTCCAAAGATCATTACAGCATGTGTGCTACAATTGATGTTCATTGGCTGAAAGACATTTGAATTATGGTTTAAATGTAACTGTGTGAAATTTTGATAACTGACTCTGAAGATGCCCTAGTTGGGTGAAAGCGCTAAGTCAGTTTTGTTTGATGCGAGTTACTGGTCCTAATAAAGCTGTTGGTGGTTTTTACTTTTGGTTTCACCAGTTTTATTAACTTACCGGTTTATAGTATTTTTTGGAATACTACTCAAAGAACCTAGGATAGCAAAACAAATAATAGTAGAAAGAGCACACAGAGCACTAAGAGAAAACCAAGGTACATACAAACCCAGACCTGTCTATGCAAAACTACTAAACTTCCAAGATGTTAATACAATTTTACTAACTGCAAAAAAAGTGGAGGATCTGTTATCTGGAACAACAATACAATCTCACTGGCCCAAGATCTTCCCCTCCAAATAAGACAAGCAAGACAGCTCCTTTCCCCTACTGTAAGTTCTTAATCGAAAGGAAGATAAAGTTCCAAATGAAATACCCTAACACTTTAATGTTTTACTCAGATGGTACCGAATACTCAATCGCTAACCAAAAGAAAACCAAAGAAACCTTTTTTACTGTTTTTAAGAAAATACCAGCATTGGACATTTAAACAGACTCACCGGAATATCAAATGTACGTTCGTTCACTTTTCGGCCCTCCGAATCTGCTTCTATGCATCCTGCTGTATTGCTGGACTTTCTTAGGCCTCTTCCATTTGGTTAACAGCACCAAGGCCTCTTAATAAAAGCCACAAGGCCATCAGAGGTAAACCGAATCTACTTCCACACTCAAACTTTCCCATGACAGGAACTAAAATTTGCTGCCATGCTCCTATTCAATGCTATGCCGCTTCTGGGACATCCAGCAGGCTTTAATGGTCCCCCTACGCATTTGCAACATAATGGAACGCTCCTCTACTAATGGTCCGAGCAACGTGCTACTTCCTGTTCACGGAGATCGTAAACTGCGGACACCTAAAAGGAAGAACATTAAATAAAGGATTGTTTACTTCAAGTTAAAATCACCTGGAAAAAAAAAGAGAACTTTAAAGGCTTTAAAAAAAAAAAAAAAAGCCAATCCATTAATGCAACATTATCTGTGGCATTTAGAAATACACAACAGAATAGCTAATCATACAGTTATTAAAATCGGATGCAGTCTTTTTAAGTGCAGGGTTTCATTGCAGTTATCCTGACTGTAATGCATTACAGAGTTGCTAACTTTTTTTTTCTTTGTAGGAAGCAGGTTTGTACAGTCTTGTAACGAGAAAAGTAGAAAGTCTTCTCCATTTCCATCATAATAATATAACAAAACCATAAGACTTAGCCCAAATCAGTGTGTTACTCCCATAAATTCAATACTCTATTATGCTGAGAACAGTTTGCAAACAAAAACAATACTTCTGCTGGTTCATTCCTATTTCTGACTGATCCTTATCTCAGCCTACTAGAACCTTTTGGCCTAAAATGTCTCCTCAGCTGTCTTTCTACACACCTCATCCAGACTGTCTTTTGACAGGAAAAATCATTGTCAAACACTGTTCCTACAATTAATAAACAGATTTTGTGCTTAAATAAAAGAAATAACAAATGGCACCACAGAAAAGTGAATGTTCTTGAGCAAAAAATGATAAAAGTATGGGGTCGGGTGGTATGGGGGGCTCGGGGGCAGCCCTGCGCGGATGACTGTTGTCAGCATGCAAAATTTTGTGTGCTGATGGCAGTTGTCTGCGTGGGGTTGTTCCTGTGCTTTTTATGTTACTTGACTTTATAGATTTTGTGCTTAACTGAATTCTACCTTCTGTTGCAGCTCTGAGCACCATCTGAAATCCCATCTATGCAAACTCACTAAATGCTTTACAAGTTTTAACCAAATTTTATTTTGAGATGATGGCCTGTGTTTATACTTCAGAAAATGTGACCAGGAATAATGATGTTTGCTTTCCCTTGAACAGTTAAATCCTGGGAAAAAAGAAACATTATCCCCACCCCTGGACATAATACAAAATTGCAGTGACGCAAGAGTCAATTTTTTATTTAAACAGCTCCCAGAGACTGACTGTTCACTGAAGTACTTGAATCTCATTATAGCAGAAGTGCTGGTTCATATATACGTACCCTTCTGTATATTTAGCTTATGGCCTGCTAATGCAGTAGTCAAATAGGAAAATTGTGAACAATTTCATGCAATATGCATATAATTATCTGCATGATACTGAGGTAGACAACAGCATATTGTCTCTGCAGGGCAACCCATCTAGATGGACAGTTGGGCATTCTCTGTTTTTTGAAATCTATGGGTGGAATTCATAATGCAGTTTGCATCTTTGTTAGGCTTTCACACAGTAAATCCACATACCAGAGCTCTGTACAACCTATGAATGAACATCTACTAAGGCTATAGATTATGTGCATGCATTGTGTAGCACCATCGTCTGCATATAAAATACATTGTTCGTTAAGTATACAGTGCAAACTAGAAGATTATGGAAACTGCTAGTGTGGACTATCAGAAGAGTATCAAACAAAGTCATATCCAGTGATCAATGATATTGCTGAGCACCAATATCAGCAAACAAACAATGATCAATATCTAGCAATATGCATGGAATTGTTTGCATGCTAATGAGAAGACAATAGCTTTCCAAGCACAGTGACACTACAGAAGATCCTAATATAAGGTGTGACCCCTCCTGTGGTTCCTATTTTTGAAAAATGTGTAAATAACATCTACCCTACTGACCTGATGAATGAGAGTGAAACCTATAAGTATTGTTTTGTGTCAGGACAGTGGAGTAGGAAAGTCCACAATCATAACCGATCTGCAAGCATTATGAACTTACATTAACCCCAGTAATGACAGCATATCATTCCCCGATAATACCCAAACAAATAATCTGCTTTTCTGTATTTAACTTATGGGCTGATAAACAGCTTTATAAACAAATACCCTATATTCTAATTATAAAATTAATGTGCCAAAATTGGTATGGGACACATTATTAAGACTCACGGAGAAGCAATAATATTGTGCTATCTCAATAATTGTACAAAACATGGGATAGTAATAATATGAAAGAAAGCCTGTCTTATCAAATAACAGTCATTAGAGACAATCTATGATATACCATATACATGTAATGATTCCCCATATGTACAATACAGTGATATATTTTCTGTACCTGTAAACTAAACCCCCCAAAACAAAATAACTTGGTTAAGCTTCACAGATGACAGACGGATCACTATGGATGCACAGTCTTATATAGGGCACAAAAAGAAAATAAGTAATATTAATGGAAAGGGAACAGAGAGGGTCAGTATACAAAAGAGAACATACAAAATAATCCAATTCTTAGTATTGATATATTGAAAGGATATAGCTAACTGCTCTACCAATATTTTCTAGTATATTACTATACCATACTAACGTTCACAAATCTACTCATACTAAAACCCTCTTTCAGTGGACCTTTACTTACTATAACAGTTTCTTACTAAGATCTTCCTTAATTACATTTATAATCTATTGTTAATAACATAGAATGTACACTCTATCTATTCTTTCAGATACTTGTAAATATGTTGAGGAGTATAGGGTTACTTTAGTGGTGCATTTAGGGAATTAGCTTGTTAGGCTTTGTTTATATAGGGATTACATTTGCAGGGATACCAGCTTACACTCTCTATTTAAATATGACAATCTAATCTACAATCATTATACTGTTCTACAGATCTATAAAACTAATAACGACCTACTCCCTGCCTTATTCCTGGTCCAAGGGGATAGTGGTTAGGCACTGGGTGGGAACGGGAATAAAAGGATGCTTTCTTAACTCAACTTTATCAATATATAAACAGAATTCATCACCACAAATATCCACTCTAGACTTATTTCATAAACAACCCAATTATATATATGTGGGAATTTGATTCATGGAATATCAAAGGGCTCCAGAACAAAAAGAAAATAAAACTTTTCTTACATCTTATTCTGAAAACGAAATCGAACTTCATATTGGTACAGAAAACACATTTATCACTTGAACAATGGTCAGAAATCAAAGAGAAAAAATGGATAAGGGATATCATAGCTTCTGAAGGCAAATCTTATAGTGCTGGGGTAGCTATAATAATTAAAAACAGTTCCAAGACAAGATTTTAGAAACCCAAGTGGACAAAGAGGGGAGATGGTGCTACCTAACCATTCTAACTCCAAATCTTCACAAACCTCTTCTCATCCTTAATGTTTATGCCCCTTGTAAAAACCAGCCCAACTTCTTTGCTTCTTTATATCCCATCCTGAATAAATTCCAATATTATTACATGATTTTAGGTGGAGATTGGAACACTTATCTAAACCCTGACTTAGACAAAACAAGTTCTAATCCAACATATAATAATCAAGCTCACCTAGCACTAAGAGAACTTATTTAGGATTACAAATTATATGACCCTTTTAAATATGGTGACAGTATAAATACATCCAACAAATTTACTTTTTACTCCCAATGCCACAAAATGTGGTCAAGAATAGACCTTTTTCTTATTTCAGACGTATTTATCAAACTTGTCCCGAAAATGACCATCCATACTAGATACCTCTCAGACCACTCCAAAATTACTTTAAACCTCAATGGAATTACAATGAATAACACTATGAAAAAAGGATACATTTGGTCTTTGAACCCCAACCTCTTAACTAAAAAGGAAATAATAAATGATATTCAAAGCTTACTCAAATCAACACTATCTAACATCCTTAACTCTCAACTACCTTTGGATATTGAGTGGGCGGCAACCAAAGCCCAAATTAGGGGAATACTTATTAAAAAAGCAACCTACTATAAAAAAATCCACCTGAAGGAAGAGCAGGAATTAGGATCCAAAATTCAAAAACTTGAGAATGACCTATTAGCAAATTATAAAGCTCAAACTGAAACCGAAATACTGAAACTTCAAAAAGATCTATACCTATTACATAACAGCAAGTTATCCTTCTATGAAACCAAAACCCTCGCTAATTATTCTAACGAAGTGCAAATACCATCTTGAGCACTGGCCAGAATTATAACCCAAACCAAATCTCCCTCACAAATATCAGAAATACTTTATGAAAACAAACATTATACAAATAGTGAAGATATTAACAAAATCTTCGAACTAATATATTCAATGACCTATGGAGACCAAATATCAATAGCCACAAAAGAAGAAAGAAACCATTTCCTTCAAAGATTTGATTTCCCAAAACTAGATTTAAAACAACAGGAAAAGTTAGTTGAACCTATCTCTACCAATGAAATAACCACAACAATTCAGCAAATTAAATCACATAAAGCTCCAGGCCCAGATGGTCTCACAGCTGAATTCTATAAAACCTTCTCCCCTATCTTAACTCAAATTCTGTCCCATATACTGAACTATATAATAAACAATAAAATCAATGACCTGCACTTTAATGCATCTAAAACTATTTTTATACCCAAAGAACAAGCTGACCCAAGAAACCCAGATAGTTATAGACCTATCTCACTACTAAACATTGATACTAAAATACTAACATCCATACTTGCAAAAAGATTAAAAATCTTATTAGATAAAATTATTTCCCCCAAACAATCTGGTTTCACAACACACATACAAACGAGTGATAACACACTAACCCTTAATACTTTAATCTCTCACGCCAAACACTCTAACCTAAATGTGTACGCTCTAATTATAGATGCTCATAAAGCCCTTGATAGAGTAAATATAGAATTTTTATTTCAAACATTGCCTTACTTCAATATTCCGCAAAAATTTATCCAGATCCTGCAAATTCTATACAATAACCCCTATACATCTCTATACATTAACAAAACTTGGTCAAAGAGAATTGCAATTAAAAATGGAACTTGGCAAAGATGCCCTCTATCTCCTATACTATTTAACTTATATCTTGAACCACTCTTCTTAAATATCAAACAAAATCTTTACCATAACCCCCCAATAAATTATAACACCAAAATCTTCCTCTCAGCCTTTGCAGATGATTTAAACATCTATTGCACCACACCAATCTCAGATGTAGACAAAATATTATTTGCTATAGAACACTTCTCAATAATATCAAATTACAAAGTAAATCTTAAGAAAACTAGCATTTTTCCTTTAAAAACCCCTAAACCATTTTCGCTTTAACCCCAATAGGAAAAATAAAAACAAAGGAGGTAATCAACTACTTAGGTATTACTTTTTCAACAAACAATGAAGATTTCTACTCAAATAATATAACCCAAAAATGACAGAATATCATTTTAGACCTTAACATATGGAAAAATCTAAAACTACCTTTCCTGGCTAAAGTCTCAATAATTAAAATTAATGTATTATCCAGATTACTCTATATATTTATTAATACTCAATTAAACATGCCAAATAAATTTTTTAGACAAATTCACACTTTGTTCGCAAAATTTATATGGGATCCTAAAAACACCAGACTCTCATATACTAAACTTTTGATCCCAAAAAATAAAGGTGGCTTAGACCTTCCCGACTTCGAGATTTATTACCTAATCACGAATGCCAATAGAATTCTGCGTATAGCGGAACACAACCCAAAAAAACAAAGACTGGTCCCCGACGTGGATAATAATATACCAAAAACATATCAAAAGCCTGGATATTAAACCCAAAGCCTTACCCTTTCTAAATACCACTTTAATGAAACCGTGCAGTATACTAGAACCCCTTAAACATTCTATCTTACTAACCCAAAAACTCTTTAAACATTTAAATTTGACACAAGCTATGATGATGTTACAAACTTGGCATAAAAATCCCAACCTTAAAATAAACAATCAGACCCTAAACCTGAATCCCTTTCCTAGATTAATTAATGTAACCATCCAAGATATATACCCACTTCTAAATGGTTCCATTCAAGAAATGAGGAATCAACTGAACCTTTCCAAATCCTATCTAGTAATTCTAAGGCAAATTAAAGATTTATGTTCTAGCTATCTACAAAACTACAACATATCCAACAATGATTTATTAACTTGTAATTCCCTATGGAAGACCATCTTCTCAAATAAAAAATATATCACTAATTCATATAAATTAATCAAAGTCATTAAATTCCAAAATGACATACTTGTTTCGGACTATTGGAAAAAGAATAATCCATCCATCGATAACTTTCAACTAATTCAAGCAATTAACTTAATAAATAAATCCATACCACTTAAAAAAATGGCTTTCACCCAACTCATGATTTATAACCATGCATATTTCACCCCTTCTATTTTACATAAATTTAACTCTGGGAAATCCCCTCTTTGTCCACAATGTAAAACTCTATTGGCTGATATACTCCATCTATTCTGGAGCTGTAAGTGTGTATTTAAGCTTTATAACTCCCTTAAATTTCAATTACAAAAAATGGGCTATCAATCATCCACACTCACCTAGGAATTTACTCTCTTACATATCATACCAAATAATATCCCTAAAACACAAGCAATTACTATGATTAATCTTTTTCTCCTAATAAAACTCTATATAGCAACTAATTGGCTTATTAGGTTCATAGGTTCATAGGTTTATACTAGGCTATCTGCCCTAAGGCATTTATTATATGAAAAAATACTGTGCCCATTAGTTTGTTGTGCCTCTGTCCAGCAGTGACACAGTGATGATTCCATCTCCCATCCACAGGTCAAGATTTCTCTTGAACAGAGCCTGCTCTGCCTCACATGGACCGGGATTTTATTCCACAGCAAGTCTGTGAGTGATAAATCTATCCCTCCAGCACGTCCTATTTATATCCGTGCTAAGATTTAAGTCACTTGCTCTAGTGGTTTTGGTGGATTTGGATTTCTTGAGGTGGAGCATGTCCATTAATTCCGGGTTGGACATGGCCTTGTATGTCAGGCACATGTCACCTCTGAGCAGATGGTATGCGACTGAATAGAGCTGGAGTTTCTTCAATCTGGCAGCATATGACAGATTTTGGAGTCCCTTTATCCTTTTGGTGAGGAACTTTTGGGGTCTCTCCAATTGCTGCAGATGTCGGGTGAGATACATCGAATGGGGCATTGTACTCGATCATTGGTCTGATAAGTGAAGAGTACAGGGGAACAATGGCCTCACTAGATCTGGATGTGAATCCCTTCATGATCAGGTGGGCAATGTAGAAGGTCTTTCTAACCACTTTAGCAACGTGAGTGTCAAAAGAAAGGCCACTGTCAACCTGGGTCCCCAGGTCCCTGATAACCTCTTCTGTGCTTAGTGGATTTCCACCTATATGGTAGCTTGGGGTTACCTTGTTTTGTATGACTATACATTTTTTGGCATTTAACTTCAGGCCATGGCTCTGGCACCAGCTATCTGTTTCCCTGAGTCCCTTCTGAAGGATATCCGTGTCCGATGCACTTTCCACTATGGGGCCCAGTTTGCAGTCGTCTGCAAACTTTGTCAGCCAAAGTCCTCCCATGTTGGCCTGTACGTCTGAGAAGTAGATGCCGAACAGTAGGGGGCCAAGGACCGAGCCCTGTGGGACACCACTTGTGACCGGCTTGGAGTCTGACATAGCGCCAGCAACTCTAACCCTGTGGGTTCTGTCCTTAAGCCAGTTTGCAACCCATCTTGTGACATATGGGTTTACATTTAAGCTGGTAAGTTTTTGCAAGGTCAAGGTAGGCTGTATGGACTGCCTTTCCCTCATCAATGGCCTTGGTGACTGTTAGTTCAAAAGGCATGATCTGCCCAAACTGGGTCGGGTCCAATGTCTGCAAGTCCCCTATATCTTTGTTTATGAGCTCCATTATGATCCTCTCCATAGCTTTGCAGACTAGACTTGTTTGGAGTGGGACCACAGTTGCACGCCACTCCTTGGGCACGTATCCTGTGGTAAGGCTGAGATTAAACAGCTGCCTTATTTGCGGGTTTAATTCCTCATTTAGCTCGTGTAGCACACAGCCAGGGACACCATCTGTTCCCATTGATGCTGTGTTTTTAGCTTTAGAGAGCAGTTTGCATTTGAGATGTCTGGGAGGCTACACTCGCTGGGATAGTTATCTTTCCTTTAGGGGAGGCACTGAACCTGTCTGCCAGTATGCTGGCAGTGTCTGTGGGTTCAGTGATTTTTGTATAATTTGTACTAATTCTGAGCATATCTGGGAGTTTCCACCGAGGTTCCTAACATAGCTGAAAAAGGCCTTATGATTGTCCTTTGAATCCATGGCAATTTTCTCTCAAAATTGGCCTTAGTTAATTTTTTTTACTAATAATGATCAGGGGTGACTTCCCTTTTATGGATTTTGTTCTATCATGTAATAGCTTTCTCCTATTATTGTAAAGTTTGTTAATGGCTGGGGTCCACCAGACTGGACGTTTGCCCTTTGTGGAAAGAGTCTTGGTTTTATTTGGGATTGCCTGATCCATGCAATCCTGGAGGTGTACATAGAAGGCATTTGTAAGGGCTTCCTTGTGGTTTCCACTGGCTCAGGGGCCTTGAAGGATACCACACCAGTCTTGAGTAGTGTGAAGTTTGCTTTAGAGAAGTTCTTCACTGTGGTCTTTTGTTTGGGGTGGGGGCGGATGTGGATTTCCAGTGAGATTAGTTTATGATCAGATCTCACCAATGAGGATATACTTCTGGTGTGGAGCATTTTGTCCCCATGTTTGTGATAATGAGATCTAGTATATTTTCTCCTCTCATGGGAACAGTGACTAGCTGTTCCATGGCATTTGAATTTATGAACTCGAACCGTTGGGCTAGAAAGTTAGGGCTTGAGTAATGTTCCCAGTCTATATTAGGGTAGTTGAAGTCACCCAATATGATGGTGTTTGAGATACATTTATACCCTCCAGTGTCTTCAGGAAGGCTGTGTGGGGTTCCTGAGTTTGAGAGGGTGGCCTGTAGCATGCTACAATTTGTAGAGCAGTTTTGCCTATGGTTAGTTGCACCTGGATGGTTAACCTGGAGGTGTGGGTATCCTTTATGAATATGGATACACCTCCTTTTGTGGTGTGGTCCGGGTTTTGGGGCGGAGCATGATATGAGGTAAAACCTAATAGTGCCGGGTGCTCTCAGGAGCCTTGAACCAAGTTTCAGTTACAGCACAGACATCAATGTTCTCCATACTGAGAAGGGCCTGCATTTTGAGATTTAGACTTATCGCATTGACCAGCATTACCCTCAGTTTCTTCCCATATTTGTTTTCTAGGGTGGTAGGATTAGAATTTGAGCCTTGCCTAAAAAGGCACTATGGGTGGCAAGAGCCTTAGCCAATATCCGGAATCCCAGAGGTGACAGGTGCAAGCCATCCCTTGTGAAGCAGCATGGCTTGTCAAGCATGTCATCCCAAGCAGACAGACACTGGATCCCCTTTGAATGACACCAGACATTAAGCCAATTGTTAAAGCTGATCATCTTGTCTCTATATTGTGGCATCATTCTTGGGGAAGGAAGGATACTGCTCAGGGTCAGGGTCATACCTGCCTGGGCTACATAATCAGAGAGCTCCTCTATGTCTCTTTTCATGTAGTCCAGGGAGGTGCGTCTCAGGTCGTTCACACCAGCATGGACAATGACTATGTCATATTTGTACTTGCCATGGAGTGACCCGAGTGCTTGTGTTATGTGGCGGATTCTAGCGCCCGATAGGCAGTTTACTGTGACCCTCTCCTTGTTCAGCCTGGTGAGTGGGACATCAGTGTGTCTGACTATGGAGTCACCTATGACAAGTATGTTTGGTGTTGTATTTGGCCTTAAGGGCTGTGACTGCTTTGCACACTGCTTTTGTGGTTTGTGTGTTGCTTGTGGGGTGTCTTGAGGTAGCAGTTGTTTGGGTGTCTGCTTTGGAGGCCTCTGCTGTTTAGGTAAATTTTACTCAGAGCCTCGTGTGTTTATGTGTTTGATTCAGTGGTGTGTGGTAGCATTATGTGAGGCTGGTTTTGTGGTGTGTGTAGTTGCCTTCTCCTCCTGTCTGGTCTTGCCAGTCCTGAGTTGAGAGAGCTCAGCCTCCAGTTTGGCTAAATAGCTGCATCTCTCGCAAGTATTTGTGTTATGTGGGAGGAGGAGAGGGTTGTCTGTGTACAAGAGGCAGTTATAACATTGCCTCAAGATTAACCTAACTAACATCTCTTGGGAGAATTTTAGATTAATGGCAACCAAGCATCTCTTAGCCCAAAAGATCCTAATTGACAAAGGGAACAAAAACATCAAACACAGGAAATTATGGGAACAAACCTTTAATATCATTCTGGCCTAGTCCCTTACAATATAACAAAATTAACTACATATAAAAGGTTCCATAGTAACCTATATCTATAGCCCACAAAACTCTTCCTACTTTTCTTCTCCCCCCTTTTTATAATATATGTTTTTAATCATAATAACTCTCACTGAACTATAACAATTTCCTTCTTGGGCATTGAAAATATCTATGTATATAGTGTAAATAGTATTGTTTGTTTTACTTATGACTGTATTACCAATAATGGATAATAACTTCTCCTTCTGAAGTGGTGTTACCTCTACTTATTATACTCTGTTTGTTACCTTATATCAATGAAAACAATAAATAAAGAATTTTTGAAAAAAAAAAAAAAAGAAAATGCATGCTAATCTAAAACTTATTTTATCAAACACATGCAAGTGACATGAGTTGTCATCAGGGCTTGCTTGAGGTAATTAATGAAGAGTTGCTGTACTGTGGGTTAGTAGTGTTTGTTGCATTTGTATACCTGATCCTCACAAAGAAAAGGCATCAATAATTCATATAAAGTGTTGAAGTCCAAGAGATGCAGCAGTTCAAAATATACTCTTATCAGTCCAGCCTTTTTTTTGGATACCAAGGTGAAATACACTTCAGTCATGAGCTGCTGTTTTAATTCAGCATAATGGTTGTATCTATACACTTGGAAAATTGATGCTGTAACACATTCATATAGCTCACTTAAGAAATGGGAAATGCAAAAAGCAGGTCTGTGATCTGCTGTTTTAGCCTGGTATATCCTCAAAAACTGAGCAGCTGGTTGAATGCAATTATTATAAAAGCTGTGAGCACATGAAACCCAATGGCCAGGCTGTGTAACCTGTCCGGTGGGAAACAAAGATTGCTATTTAGCTGACTTAGAACTACACAGTACTTCACTGTAGCCAGTGAGCATCTCTCCAGTCCAAATCCTAATTGGAAGGTGGCTATGCATGAGATTACCAACTTCATCAGCCGTATTAAATTTTACCCTATCTCAAATCAAAATAAAAGGCACAGTAAACTCAAAATGAGTTCTGTCAGCCTGAACTGATGCCATAGAAAAATAATGTTCTGACTGTGGCCCTGTCAAGCTGGGTTCAATTAACCTATAAAGTGTTTGAAGGGGAGGTTGGTACCCTTGGATGCACTATCACACTTGTTCCCTGATGGAGGTTGGGAATTGTTAATGGGTGATGTACTGTAGAGAGGGGCAGGGCTCAGGCTGAGGTGCACACAGAGCTATACCCAAAGGCTTTAGGCTGAGGTGCACACAGAGCCATACCCAAAGGGCTCAGGCTGAGGTGCACACAGAGCCATACCCAAAGGGATCAGGCTGAGGTGCACACAGAGCCATACCCAAAGGGCTCAGGCTGAGGTGCACACAGAGCCATACCCAAAGGGCTCAGGCTGAGGTGCACACAGAGCCATACCCAAAAGGCTCAAGCTGAGATGCACACAGAGCCATACCCAAGACATTGCAGAGTTGTTTGCATGCCATTGCTTGAGTATAGAATGAGAGCATGTAAAGGGTGAATTATTAGACAAAACAGTCCCTGACAGCAGTGTGACACCACTCCAAATTCCTCAGTCTCATTACTGGCCCCAAACATGTGTAGTTTATTTGGGGTAGGCTAAGGTGAGCCTTTTGTAGATCTGATGGAGCAGGAGAGGGGCTGGGAGTATTAGATGGTCAGCTGTGGGAGCCAGAAATAGAACAGAAAAGCTTACTATTATGTGACAGAACAGCTTATACATCTAAATAATTATATGCTAATAAGGATAAGGGTGCACACTACATCATGCACTTAGACTGAGGTTGTAGTAATCTGTGCTACTGAGACTCCAAGGTCCTTCCTAATATTGACCCAAGTAAAACAATTATTGAGTGACAACAGGTGACCCCTATGACTTACCCCTTACATGAACTTCTAAGATCCAGTGCCCATTGAACAGAGGCAACCTTTACAGCTGAGGTTCAGTCCCCAGAGAGGTTCTAGTCTGATGCTGTCAGCACCAGCATAGGCTCCCACTTCAAGGAGACATCTTCCCCATGGCCAGAGGGAAGTTCTAGATACAGCAGAGTGATGTGAACATCTTAGAGACTGAACTATTATTGGACTTACTTTTTGGTGTAATAGTTTATAATACTGCTTTACAATTAATGTTTTTATTTTAAGTTTGTATGTGACATCCCCACTTTGGGCCAGTAATCAAGGAGCCTGCATCTTCACCACTGACACTGGAGAGGGGTGTTCACTTGGAATACAAACGGATACACTCAGTACTTCCAGATGCAGACCTCTCTGCATCAAGAACAATTTCCCTTAAGAGCACCCAGAGAACACAGTCAGTCTGGGGTCTGAATTTCTTTATATCTGTCTCCCTCCAGGGCCCCAGTAAGGCTCCCCACTAGCTGAGTTTCCAAGCCAAGTCCTCCAGCACTCTCTCTCTGAAACCATTGGTTTGTGTCCCTGCTCCAAGTAGCTGACACACACACCCTGTGAGATTTGATTTTACACACACACACACACACACACACACACACACACACACACACACACACACACACACACACACACGTGAAAGCCTGGCACAGATTTACCCACTGTGTCCCTTCTGTCCAAACTGTAATTATCACTGCCACCAGACACTACAAAGCCAGCTACCTAACACACATGCAAGGGTACTCTATTATACTGAGGGAAATTAATAATACAAATGGTAATGTTGATTAAACAGCCAGGCTTCAGGAATGGCCACAGTGTCACCAATAGATAAAGGTACTCTCAAAGGTTAAAATATTCTCTAAAGCACCAGCCACAATGAAAAGTTTTATTTATATATATATATATATATATATATATATATATATATATATATATATTTATTTATTTAATAATAAATAAATAATAAAAGAACATGAAAATACAAAGTATATATTTACACAGAGTTTCAATCACAGGAAATTAAAAATAACACAGATGGAAAGATTGACACATTTACTGAAAACAATACTTAACTATTCTTACCATATTTTCCTGTCTAATGTAGAGCATTACTCTTCCTACTTGCTTAATATAACAAGGCAAGATGAAGTAGGTGAGGGGTCCTTCTATGTCAGGTTCCAAGAAACAGACTGCCCTGAGACTTCTGTTTCACTTAATATTAAAATATTATTTCTGTACAGAATGACATCACATATATCTGGTCATCTGACTTCTGGTTCCCATGCAACCCCCCCATTGTTAGAAACTGCCAGGATTCAGCAAGTAAATACCAATAATACATACACAAGAGCATTGTTCAGATCTAGTGCAGCTTCTTTAAGTTATAAAACAATTGCCAACCTTAATCCTCCTGCAGAGACTAGCAAACCATGTGTCTTACAAACATTGCATCTCTGGCTTCATTCAAAACTGTGAGATAATATCTTTATGGCCTAGGCCCAGTAATTGAATTTCTTAGTATTTTCCAAAGTTAGCTGGAACTGAGCTTAACCTCTCCTCTTCCAGTATGCTCTGTTAACATATATTTAATTTAGTTAAAATACAGTCAGGGCCCACTGTTAGTACAGTTTTAACACAAGCAATTTTACAAATCCATTTTCAGCACAAGAATCTGTACAAATCAGTTTGATATTCAAATAACATACAACTCTGAACTAAATTCCAGGTAACTGTGCTGGCATATGTTACACATTCACTGCCCTACTTCTCTTGGCATAGCTGGCAATACCTCACATCGTCGCAATTGTATGATTATAATCTTGTAACTTAACACTTGCTGTAGCTTCTATCCAGTATATTATCATCCTACGTACTAAAGCTTAAGGGTAAGGATGTTATATGCAAAAGCTGGGACAAGGTCAATTTAAGGTTAAGCAATAGACATATTAAGTTAGGAAAGAGAAAACTTGCTCTCTCTGATCTCTGGGTAGACATTTTGGTTTAAAAAGATATACTTCCACTGGCTCCTATGTGAGTGTGTCTGTGTGATTATAGAGCAGTTATATTTAAAGTATATCCTGTACTTTTTAAAGGGGAGAAGACTGGTGCTTGACACAAACAGAAGTGTCTGACCATAACCATTCCAGTTAAAGGATGGGTGAGAGTGGTCTCATCCAGTTTCCATTCAGTGACGACTCTATGTTCAGAGGCATTCTTCATTAGTGGACAACAGTATTGCTTGAAGTAGTAAACCCAAGCTAAGGGCTCAGCTGAACAACCTTTACAGGGTGAACTGCCAAGACTAGAAAAGAATTAAATGCTGTGTGTCCCCATCAAGGAGATCCTCTGGGAAACAGTATTTGAGGGGGCAGGATTTGTTGTAACAAAGGACAAATTGTTATCTTTTAGGAAAAATGGTTCTATAAGATATTAATGATAATAAAATGCCATTCCTAGATTTCATATGATTTGCTTCTTTATTGATCATACTAGAAGTTATTTTCCCTAAGGGGAAAAAGAAGAGAAAATTTAATGCATGCACACTTGAAGTGCATGTGCTTATATAATTACTCCTCCCATGGAGTTTTCCTTGTGTAATGTTGAAACATAAGTAGAACTATATTAACCAAAGACAGTTAGCTTTTATATCCGTTTATGCAGTGGAATCACTGTTGTATGTTAGGCAAATACCTAATAGCTGGGCTGTTACCCTGGATCTGGATGCTTTGAAAATATTATCAAGTACCCATGATTACTTGTACTGGTGTTGTATTAGTGTGGTTCACTGTTCCCAGTAAGGGATGCCATACCTCCAGTAAGACTGGAGTCTTAAGAGGGACTAATGTATGTAATAATTAAATCAGCTGGTCACAGTAACACCACTGTTGTGGGATATCATTCAGTGGAGAATAAGAACGTCCGAATGAAGATTCCCGTTACTTACCCAAAATGGACCAGTTTATGCTGGATGGATTCCTAAGGGTGGGAGTAAGATGGGATCCGCAAATCAGCCACAAGGAACTATGCAGCCCAGTTGGTGTGGCGTATAATCAGAATAAAGTTTTACACTGTGCAGCTCATTATCACAGTATTTACACTTTTAGTCAGAGGTCAGGCCTTACCTTCCCATGAAGGCTGGCTGGCATTCTAGCACAGAGGATTAAGGCTTTAAGCTGCTAATGAGCTTCATCTTCAAGTCCGTGGTTTCATTCCTTCAATCTCCATTTGGTTTCTGTGTGGGTTTGAGCAACTTACTTAAGCGGATACTAGTTCTGCATCACCTTTGTAAAAAAACACTTGTGCCTAGAGAGTTTAACCAATATATATATATATATATATATATATATATATGTGTGTGTGTGTGTGTGTGTATATGTATGTGTGTGTGTGTGTGTGTGTGTGTGTGAAACAATGCTTTGCATAGTGGATATCCCACTTAGGTGGTGAAGTATAATTGATTCCATTCCTTTGGATTGGGAAGGCGTTTGTAGTTTAATTGCCGTAAACAACCCAGCCTCAGATCTCTGGATGATTCATTTAATGGAATATAACATTGAGCTTGCACATGGCCTTAGCTAGTTATGAATGATATTATGTAAGTGATCTGTCTATGAAGAAATGATAAACTGCCTTTTCTCCTTTAAAATTATTGCTGTTGTGGAATTAATTGCCTACAGGGAGTATACCTTTTGGAATTTTGAGGGCCAAAAATATGTTCCCATAACAGCAAGAATGTAAGTAAGACTGAAGAATATATACTCAGTCCAAGGACCATTTGAGTATTTCTTCTATTCCAAGGTACACTCATCTCAGAGATATAAATCGGACCCCATGTCGAAGGGTGCAAGTGTTGGGACCCCTGCAAAAATGTTTTAATGATGTCCATTCACTGTATCATTTCTTGAGATTTCCGTTCATTCTTTGTACTTGCAGGACTCAGCTGGTGTCACACTTCCAATAGGTAGCCACAGGGATGCTATGAGAATTAGTTCATTTTGTGCATGCATCCTACAGTCTCTGACATTTTTGATAAATGCATTCATTAAGTCTCTGCCTTAGGCTGTATGCCTACCATTCATTAATTTTCTTTGATCAATAAGTTTAGAAGGCACAGATGAGTACAGCAGCATTGGGCTGGCTACAACAGCTGTAATAAATGCATCCTCTTTGATTCAGCAGCCGCTCTCTATGTCAAATGTTCATGTCTCTAAATGATGTGATCAGATATTCATGAATAGTTTGTCTTACAGACCTTCTTTCTGAAAAGCTAGACTCATAACCTTTATTAATAAGGGAGGGCTTCTCATTATAATGGTCTTTGGGAGAGTAAATTTATACTTGTTTTGCCTTTTTAAATAAAAGATTATTTTTATATTTACTATAATGGAATATACTTGTTTTTGCATGAGCATCCTGAATCTCTTGTCTCTTTTGCACTTTGAGCTGTGGTCGCAACCTTTAGAGTATCACTGACTGGCTGTCAACTCTATAGTGTAGAAGGTAGAGACCTAATCTGGATTCATTTAGCATTCTGGAAGTGAAGAAGTCAGTTGGAGAGGAAGAAGAAGAATGAAGCAAAGCCTGCTTGACTTTCTCAGGAGAAAGTTGAGTGTCATTTGTTAGGTGTCTCTCACTAATGTATTTCAAAGTCCAGAGACCTTTCAGTATCCATCCACTCAGTAGTGAGGTAGCACTGCATGAGGAGTTACACCAGTCACATGATGTACCCATTACATGCCCAGTCCTGGACTGCTTACTCAACAAATAGCAGAAGTGGCTAGGTTACATACCAAAACCCTCAGACTGCTTCCCAGATGATGGTCAGTTCACAGTCAGTTCTTTGGCCTTTAGAAAAATGAATGGGCAAAATCACGTTGATTGGTCAGATGGTTAACTGGTGGTGGTGGGGGAATAATTTTCAGGACTGCTATCTGTGTTGTAGGCTTGCACCTATAGTCTTCACGTCCAGCAGAAGAAAGTCAAAGCTAATTTAAGAGCCCAAACTAATAGTCGCTTCTGATGAATTATCTACCATGAAATATGTTAATAGTACTGACTGATTTCACATGCAAGCTTTCTATTTCTCCTTAGCAATTTCTGTCTCAAGGAGTGTGCTGTACGTTTTGTGTCACAGTATCACCTTAATCAAGTTATCAACACTGAATATATCAGATTTTCCTCATAAACTGTCCTCTGACTTCAAAGCCTTGTCCCTGGTAGAATTTTTGGGGGAGGGGGGGACTTGTCTTGCAGCACTTTACTTGATGCATGTCACCTATCTCATACCGTAATTACACCTGTGCTGTATCTCCAATAGTGCATAGCGTCTTACAGAGATTATCATGGAGTTGGCTTATCATCTTACTATGTCAGTGGCTGTATTCACAGATATTTTTTGCCCAGGAAGCAAGTAAGTATATAATCAGGTATATAGACCAACACTTTCCTTTCTAGTTCTTGCCTTTTTCTTGATGTTTTCCTGCATCCAGATTTAATGAGTCTTTGTTCACCAAACAGGAAAACAGGACTGTATACCTTTTTTCCTTTCTATTAAAAATGTGTTCAGAGCTGGTCTTAGTGTGAGTAAAGAGCTATGTCTGTATTCATTGCTTCAGTAATTGTGGGTTGTGTCACTGCCTACCAAGAAGGCTTTCTTTGACAAATAACTTGTGAAGTTGTGATTTCTGCATTAATTGATGTCTTGAACTGTGACGTGGACCACTTTTGGAAGAATTTTAAAAATACTTTTCCTATCAGAGCAGTTTAAATACTAACAATATACCAGTCGTAAATTGCTATATTACATAAGTAAACAAAGTCTGCTTTTACAATCTTACAGCACCTTGTATTTATTTATGTTAAATATTTTTGAGTGAAGTTGTACTTTCCAGCTACATCTTCTTTACCTTTTTTTTACATTTGTAGTGAGTTAAATATTGACTATTCATCCTTCTTTTTTTGTTGTTACAGAAGAAGAACTATGAGCGACTTCAGAAAGCCTTGGACAGTGTTATGTCCATCAGAGAAATGACACAGGTACTTGGCTGTATTATTTGTTTTTAAATGTCAGTCATAATGGTATAAAATATTTTTAAGCTTGTAATTGCATGACAGAGGGGAAGTTAGATGCAAAAATTGCTTTTTAAATGCTTGTGTAAGGCATACCATGACTGAACAGTGTTAGCAAAAATGTAAAGCAAAAATTATATTTCATTGTTTTGGGATAGATCCAAGCTGCTTAGAATATTATGAATAATACCTGAGGTAGAACAACTCAACTTGCTGCAAAAATGATACAGCTGTATAAATTAAAAATAATAAGAAGAAAATGTGAGGGTCCAAAAAACAGGACATGAGATGACCAATACAAGCTGGACAGGAAGAATGGGTGGAGGGATTTGCGAGGTGCTCATGATGTGGTAAAGCTGTTTGGCTCACGCACCATTGGTGTGGTATACAGTATGTGACATGCAGTAGAATGCAGTTTTAGTGGACAATATTAGATTCAATGATGGTATTTGATTGACTAGTCATTGAAGGAAAAGCAGACTGGGACCTGAAAGAAAGCAGCAGTAGAGGTCAGTAGACAGAATTGAGTTGGAAGAGGTGGCTTTGAGAAAACTAGAGATTAGGATGATATAGGCAGATGCTGTGGGGAAAGTACAGGTATGTCTGGTGTCACTGATTAAGGAAAAGGGAAAAAGTGGGAAGTGCAGTCATAAAGAGAAAAGAAAAGAAAGCCAAGGAGGAAATGTAGCTGTGGACAGCAGTGGCACCACTGCCACCGGATGTGAGGTAATAGTGGCACCACAGCCACCAAATGTGAGGTGCTAATGGCACCACTGCCAACCAGATGTGAGGTGCTAGTGGCGCCACTGCCAACCAGACTGAAGGATGAGTTGAGACCACTGTCTGCACAAAGGGGGGCAAGATAATAGGAAAGGAGACAAATGCCTGTTTCAATGATTAATTCACAAAATACAACTTGGCACCAAGAGCATAGAGGGAATCT